>NW_004949095.1:438837-447761 GCF_000317375.1 Microtus ochrogaster
TGCACATTGCAGTAGACAATGCCTTTGACCCCCCCATGTCTGTACATTGCAGTAGACAATGCCTTTGACCCCCCCCCATGTCTGCACATTGCAGTGTCTTAGTCCTGATGCCCCATGAAAACTCAAACCCACTTCCTTTTTATTGTTTGCCTCATTTCCTCCTTTCTTTGGTTGACACAACTTACTGAAAAATCTTTACGAAGCTGTATATTTTTTTTCTCTCTATGCCTAGGTACTTGAACGAGACAAGGCTTTTCATCCCTTTTCCTTGTAAGGGAATTTTCTTCAATCTGAAGATTACTTTTGAGTATGTAGGATAAAAACTTCCTTGGGTTATTATTTGTGTTTTGTATACTTAGTTACTTATACAGAAGGGATTGTCCACTCCAGTGCAGTTTGCGCTCAGTGCTGAGGACATTGCCAGAACCCGTCCTGGGCAGATGATGTGCAAACAGCTGCTCTGTATTCCTCACCTGCCGTGCTTACCCAGATAGAGATGGTCACAACACCTCGGAGGTCCCCGGTGACAACCAGCAGCGTAGTGATGAGACTGCACTCACCTCTTTTCTTCTCCAGGGTCTCTCTGTAAATTATTTCCAAAGTAAATTTGGGTCTTATCTTCCTTCCAAGTAAGTAAATAACTTCTGATAACCAGATTGCTTAAAGTTGACTTTTTCTGCCTCACACCGAGCTGGATTAAATCAACTAAGTATTTTTGGGCCACATACGCGTGGTCCCGAGTGCATTTTACCTTAAAATCATCTTTGTAAAGATGCGATTTTGATTCTTCTTCTGCTGCTCCCAGAGGAAGGGTGAGCTTCAGCTGGGCTTGGGGGAAAAAGAAGGGAATTGCTTACCTCACTTCACCTCTCCTTAGCCCCAGGGGATAGCCTGAATCACCTACACCTCAGGACAATTCTCTTTGTTCTAGATTTTTAATTGTGGCTCACTTTTTTCCCAGCTTTCCTCATGCCGAGTGTCCACATAATTAAACACATTCCTTTAGGAAGAGCTTTCTGACAAATTATTATTTATTTGAACTCTCCAGTTTTCTAATGAAGGGAAAATAAATATACTATGTATGAAGAAACAGCAGTTTTAAACTGGAATTTCCTAGAGAATTTCAGATGTCTGAGTTCTAAGTTTCAATGTTGGCATGTGTGTTCTGTTTGTGTGGATAATTAGTTTTGCGTTTGTTTTCTCTGGAGCCGAGGGAGGGAGTCTGGGATGGTGTGTTGGGATGGCGTACAGCTCGATACATGATATGGAGCTAGTATCTAAATGGCAAACCAACAAATATTTATGAAGTCTTATTTATGTGTCCTGTGCTGACCTTTCCTTCCCAGGAACCCAACAAAAGGAATGCATTTTCAATGAACTGCTGTACTAGAGAGAAAGGACACCTAAACTGGTCACCAGTGCGGTGTAGAAAGAGTCCCACTGGGCTTTAGGTGAAGGACTGTGTGAATGCGGAAGTGTAGCACAGAGAGCAGCCACCCACCTCGATCCAAGTGTGTGGCTGAAGACTGGAAGCCAGCAAAACCTTCAGGGCAGATTTTCAGTTTGATTTTGAGGGTGAATTGGAGCTTTTCTGAGTCAGTGGTTCCAGGAAAAGTGGACATTATCAGCAGGAGGTCAGGAATTTGCTGTGCTTAAAAGCCTTGAGCTAGGTGACTTCACCAGTGCCTCAGAGGAAGAGGACTCTGTGGTTAGAGGAGAAGCTAGAGATAGGAGCCAAGCCCAAAAGATCCGGGGAGAGGTCCAAGGTGATTTTCACTAGAAGAGAGACCAGATTGACTATGTACTGTATTGCCTCTGCTGGTGGGGTGAGGGTCAGATTTAGTTAGTTTGGTTGGTTGAGACAGGGTGTCACTCTGTAGACCAGGCTGGCCTGGGATTCATATGTAACCCAAGATGACATCAAACTGAGGCAGCAATTGTCTTGCCCCTGACTTTGGAGTGCTGTGATTACTAGCAGAAACCCCTGTGCCCAGACTGAAGATCAGATTTGTAGGGGCCTGAGCAGAGGCAGGAGGGAAGGTAGGAGCTCACTGATGGGACATTTCTTGGAACAGATGAAGGTCTGTACCAAATGTTGGTAGCAAGGCTGCATTCCAGAGACATACCTGAGGTCAGAGGGTAGGATTTGGTGAATATGGTCCTTGAAAGCAGAGAACAAAAGGGAAACTTGAGGTTTCCATTGCAGATGCCCAGGCAAGGGTGAATCTTTCCAGTGACTTGGAGAACAGTTTTGGAGTGCCTGATGGATTTCATGTGGAATTCCTGAGCAGGAGAGGGTCGGACATACATTTGAGGGGTCTAGAGAGCCTGGGGCAGCAGACATTTGAGTGCGCAGCCTGCCCTTTGACCTTTGAGTTGCTGGGGAAAGAGTGGGTGATGGAGAAGTAGGTGATGGAATGGTGGGTGTGGGAACAGGGGATTTAGAAGCACCTTTTCAAGAGAAGAAAAGGGCCACAGCTGACTGAGAGGGGGATTGAGATTGGCTTTGCTTCGTTTTCCTTCAGGATTTGAGGATGATCTAAGACAGAAGGGGTGATCAATATGGCCTCACTTCCGTTTTAGTCAAACAGGAAGGAAGAAAGTATACAGTTGATTGTGAGATAAACTTGGAGCTGGAGTAATGAAACTTCAATTTCCTTTAAAAAAATGAGGACGTCTTCTAAGAGTAAAGAGAGGGTATGCAAGGGGTTGAAGACACTCGAGAAGATGTAATGCCACTTTTGAAAAGTGGAACTGAAGTTGGGGATGAGAAACAGTGTGACAAATGGTGAAGGTCCAGCCACCTGTTCATGGAGTCAGCACACAGCTTTGCATGCTTTGCCGTGTAGCTGGGAAGCCATGGGACCTTGTGAGGAAGACAGGCAGTGGTGGTGCAAGCCTTTAGTCCCAGCACTCGGGCACTGATCTGGTGATATAAATAAACACTATTGGGTCTGCTTTATACCACCAGGGGAACACAAAAATAGTAAGAAAAAGCTGCAGCAAATCTAAAAACCAAACCAAAACAAAAAGCAAATAAAGCAAGCAAACAAACAAAAAATCAGGCCTGAGAACATCACTTGAACTGTTCATTTAAAATTTTTAATTTATTTAATTGTAACATTTACATGATATTGTTGATTTAACTATAAGTGCTTGATTCTTGTTTGCTACTGTAGTAATTGGAGGATAAACTAGATACATGAAAAATATAAAATGACACATTATCTTCCCTTTATCATCCTTGTATACCTAGCATATATACATATATATATATATACATATACATCCTTTATCACCCTTGTATAACTAACACACACATGCACACACACACATACATATATACATACACATATGTTGAAGGTCCTTTTTTAATCAGATCAGCTTTCTGGATGAGAAGGGCCACAGAAACATTGTTAGCAAAGATCGTTTCTGGGAGTGATCATTTTTCCTGCGGTATCTGTGCGCTGTGCTCGAGAGCTTCCTGGACGCTGAGGGAATCCCACTATAATCCCTTAAGAACACATCTGCAGAATGGGAATACCCACAAATCTCCTAAGCTTTGGGATCCTCTGCGGGTGTTGTGTGATACGCCCCCAGAGCATCAGCAGACTCAGGAATGGACTAGAATGCAGGCCTTTAACCCTATTGAGGTCTTCCCCCTGTCTTATAAAGCCCACTCACCTGACATCAAAAAGGACTTGGCTCTTCTCGTCTGTCTGTCTTACATCTTACATAGTTACACACTTGCCATTTCCTCTTACATCCCATCCCTAGTTAACTCATCTGATTTCAAAAATAATTTGCAGGCTGAAGAGATGATTTGGTGGGTGAACGTGTGTAAACGTGCTTGCTGCCTGGCCTGACAAACTGAATTCAAAACCTGGGGCTCAGGTAGAAAGAGAGAATGATGTCCTCTGATGTCCCCCATGTTGTCCTTTGATCTCAGTAGGCGTGCTATGGCCCTTGCATGCCTACCCACACACAAAATAAAGGAGCCTAATGCTTTGGATCATGGAATATGACCCCACCCTAACACACACACACATACTCTCTCTCTCTCTCTCTCTCTCTCTCTCTCTCTCTCTCTCTCTCTCTCTCTCTCTCTCCCAGTAACGCCAGAGTGCTTCTCTGTTCTGTAGAAAGTCTAAAGAGAATGTTGGATGTTAGCGATTAGATGTGTTTGGACTTTCACGATTGGGTGTGTTAGATAAGAGCCCCGACCTCGTGGGTATTACATTTTCAGGCATGTTGCTGATGCTGATGAATGCCCATGTCCAATTCATTACAGTGCTCTTGAATCCGCCACACTAGCTCTACCGTAAGAGTCCCCCTGAGAGCCACACTGCCCACGGCTTCGCTGGCCTCTCTCGGGTAGTTTCAGATTTAGTAGGTCTGGAAGAGGGAATAGAATTTTCTACTTTTTATCAAGCCATTGAGGAGAATCTTAATATAGCAGCAAGAAAAGAAAAAGAGATTTGTGGTCTGTATTTTCATTTTTAAAATGAAAGCCTGAAGTATTTTTACAGACTGTAAAGATGAGTTAATTAAAACTCACTAGAATATCAATCAATCTCAAGCAAGAAACTGCTGAGATGATGGATACGTTCACCTGCTCCACAGATGAGGCTTCTATTAGATAACACATTTATAAGCCTAGGACATTTTTTCATCTGTGAGCAATTACCTCTCTCATAATGTTTGTATCCTTTAGCTGGAGAGTTTCTTGTCTTCTGAAGGATCCCTTTATTTGCCTTTCAGCCAAGTGGATGAGCAGATGGCTTCCGCATCTGCAAAACATGTTCCAGAGGTAAAACTTGCTTAAGGTCATGTTCCTAATAAGTGGTGGAAGCAACAGAATGGGATTGGGACTTGCAACTTCCTCTAGTAAACTCTGGTGTTGCTGTAAACCCAGCTCCTTCAGCAGGGACCAAATCTTTTCTGATGCCTTTGAAACCCAGAAGCCTCCCAATGGGTGTGTTGGTGCTGAAGACCATGGGCTCCCAGAGAGAGGCTCAAAGGAGGATGATGGGTGACTTGCTCAGAGGAAGGGAAACAGATGACAGCCAGAAATCTGGGACACAGAGTCACATTTCACAAAAGGAGCGCAGCTCTCCTCTGCATCCGACTATAAGGCCCCACCTACCCTAATAGGCAGCTGTATTTAAATGTTACTCTTTCCAAATCGTCCTTGCACTCTAAAGCCTTCAGAATTCAGAATTGTATTTATTTCTTATTTAGTGTGTGTGCCCACTCAACCTTGTGCTTTTCTATGCATGTGGAGGTCAGAGGATAACTCGTACCATGCTGGTCCCTGGCTTCCATCTCAAATTGTCACGCTTGGAGACTAATGTCTTTACCAATGAGCTATCTCATCAGTCTGAGAAACAATATTAAGTATGGTTTGATGTGGGTGTGGTGACACATGCCTGGCACAAGGATTGTCATAAATTTGAGGCCAACCTGAGCTACATAGTCAATTCTAGGCCAGCCTGGAATGAAAAATGAGACCCTGTCTCAAAACAAAAGGCTAGTTTGCAAAAATCTGCAATGTATATGAAAGGAATTAATAATATGCAGTTGTGACTACAATATTAGTTGTGTGTAACAGCTGCTTTCAGTTCTTCTGATAACTGTAGATATGCATTTCAAGTCCCTATGCTGAAAAGATTCTCAGTCTGTGTTAACGATACATCACTAATGGCAGGCCCAATCTCAGGTACTTCATTAACTCTACAGCTACATAGCAGACACATCTCTTGTTGGCAAGGTTACAGGAGTTTGAGGACATACTATTGATGCATCTGTGGGTGAATGACAATCTCATATGACACAATGACACTGAGTTTAATTAAAGTGGACATTAATTGTCCACTTTAATTAAACTGACATGCAATTGCTCTGTGGATTATCATTCCATTCTGCAAATTTATCCTGTTTTTCTACATACTTGTGCACACGGACAAAGGGTTCTTATAACCTTCATTGTTTATATCAGACAAGCAAACTGCAGGCATCAACAGCAGATGATTGATTACACTGGTGTTTTCACATTGGACTGCTTTCTTACGGCCTGGGGACTTTTTAAAGCATAGTTTGCTAAGTTACACCTCCAGAATTTTCCATTCAGTAGATCTAGGGCTCTAGGGCAAGCAGAGTTAAAGCCCAGCCCCTGCTGTATTGTCCATTTATGTGGAGCTGGGAGTCTCTTTCCTCGCTCACACATGTATTATAAAACGATTAGTTTCATAATAATCGCAAATTCATTGATATTTTGATAATATCAATATATATCAATATGTCAAAATATAATATTTGAAAATACCCACTATGTTTTCCAACTGGACTTGACATAATTTGCCATGAATTCATGTGGAAGAACTTTGGATGAGAAGTAGCTAAGAAAATTCAGGGAACAACCATATGGTAAGACATTGTTTTCCAGAAATAGAAATTATTCTTATAATACAATATTTGAGACAGTATGGTACTAATAGTTCCAAAGTCAACATTAGGCCACTGGACAGAACAGAGAGCTCCAAGCAAAACACTCAAGTATGGAAAGTGTGTGTGTGTTACATATGGAAAACAAGGAGTCCCAAATGATTTCTAAAACAAATTCCAGGTTGTGAAAGACCGTCATGTAAAAGTGCTGTTAAGAGCCATCAGGGTTCCCTGACCTGTGGGAAGTCCAAGGACCGCCCACCTCCATCCAGGTTTAGTAAGTTGAGCATCCAAACTGCCCAGGCCCCCCCAAAGCCAGCACGTGCAGTAGGATCAAAAACCCATTGCCATTGTTCTTGAGGCGGTGGCGGGGAGGAGGCAGAAATCCTCAATAAATAAATAAATTAAAAAAAAAGTGCTGTTAAATGAAAATGCAGGAGACTAGTCCTGCGAGCAAAAGAGGAAGGAGAGGTTTCCCAATGTAGACACGGCTTAAGTCTTACTTCATTAAACTCTGCAACTTTTGCTCAACCGAACACCATAACTGAAGTGTAAAACCGAGCACAGATTGGGAAATGATGCCTTCAGTGTTTATGTCTGAGAAGCCTTTCTTGGACTTTATAAACAATGCTTGAATGCCAGTAGAAAGACCTGGGGAGAGGATGTGCATTTATGGAAAGAGAAAACTGAATGGCCAAGGAATGTCTGAAGAGCCGCTCAACTTACAAATAAGTATAATTTTTATCTGTTAGAATAGACAGTGCTAATATTTCTGAGGATTGCTGCCGCCTTGGTGGGAAGCTTGGCAGTATCGAGGGCCATGAGATCCTTGCACTTTGCTCCAATGTTCTAGATGGGCACTGGGAGGTTCATGCAGTAATGCTCACATCGGTATTGATTGTAAGGCTGAAAGAGGAAATAAGTGAGAGGAAAAGTAACCGAACCTTACTGTTAAATATTGCAATTAAAATGGCTATGTTAGATCATGGTGTGTAAGTGTGTCTATACTGAGTTTGATGCATATCAATTTTCCAGTTTTGAATTGGTTGTTTTCAATTTTCTGTTCTATTCCAATGGTTTGATGTCCATCCTGGTACTAGTAGTACAATACTTCCTCAATTATTACAGTGATAGAGTAATTTATATGATAATTATAATTTAATATTACATACATGTGCACACATATACAAATGTAGTATGGGTCAGAAACGAGGCAGCAGAATGACAGATGGAGTCAAATTTAAGAATATGCATAACAATGCTGTTAATTATATATAGGTACCACATAAGTTGTTGGAGATGAAAATAATAATAGGAATAGTAAACACTTATTTCAACATAATGGTTCCAGGTGAAGGCGTAGAGATGATAAAACCTACAGATGGAGTTATAACATTTTGTTGAAAAAATAAGTTCCCTCTGATGTAGTATTAGCATTTTATTTTCCAGAGAGACTTTACATATGTAATACCCGATATATTATTCTATATGTTGTAAATATCTCATAAGTAAGGAAAACTCACAAATCCACAAACACTGTGCTAGTGGCCTGCTCAACATAGCTCGCCTTATTGCTCAGGTAAAGTTGGATGCTGAGTAGAGACAAGAGAAACTTTGTTAAAGCCCATTTCAAATATTCAGACAACAGAGCTGGTCCATGCTAATACCTCTTAACCTGGATTTGTGCAAAACAAATTTGTAGTCACTAGATAAGAAAACTGACTTAATTAGTGCCTTTCCCAGGGGACCTTCTCTGTCCAGGCAGCAAAGACTGCAGCTTTAATTGAAATGCTGATGCCACTTAATTGGAACACCTGAATAGGATTAAAGTATGCTCAGCTAAGGTTTCCCTGGTACTCAGAACTTCACTGGGTTTATGCCTTTTTGTATGCCAACTTCTGCCAAGTGAGATAAAGCTGAGCCACATACTCCAGTTCTCGCACAGATACTTGTTGGAGTGACTCAAGTAGAGTTTCCTTGTTTTGCAGAGTGTTTTTTTTTCTGATGATGTTTAGAACTTAATACATGGAGGCATGAGATGTTTATATTGCTTTTAACTTGTTATTGATCTCAAGTGTGGTGTTTATTAAGTGAAACAAATGGATGGTTGTGTTGGGATTCAATGATGTATCTCAGTCAGTTGTATATGATTGACTATATATAAAGAACTGGCCCAGGCCATTGTAGAGGCTGACAAGTTTCGAAATCTGTAGTTGGCAAGCTAGAGACCCAGCAAAGCTAATAGGGTACTTTCAGTACACATGTGGAAAGGCTGTGCATCCTGGAAGAGTCAAAAAGCTGCAAAGGACTAATGTCTTAGGTTTCTATTGCTGTGAAGGTCACCATGACCATGACAACTTTTTTTTTTAAATTTATTTATTTATTGAGGATTTCTGCCTCCTCCCCGCCACCGCCTCCCATTTCCCTCCCCCTCCCCCGATTAAGTCCAGCTGTTTGGAAAAGTTTGAGAGCTGTTCATG
>NW_004949095.1:447971-450918 GCF_000317375.1 Microtus ochrogaster
ACATCCCCATTGTCTCAGAATGTGGGTGTACCCCTCGCGGTCCTGAGTTCCTTGCTCGTGCTCCCCCTCCTTCTGCTCCTGATTTGGACAACCATGACAACTTCTATAAAGGAAAACATTTAATTGGGACTGGCTTATATGTTCCGGGGTTTAGTTTGTTATTGCCATGGCAGGAAAGCGTGTTGGCACTGGAGAAGCAGCTGGGTTCTATATCTGGATTGACAGGCAGTAGGAAGATAGTGAGCCACTGGACCGGGCTTGAGCATGTGAGACCTCAAAGCCCATTCTTAGTGACAAACTTCCTCCAACAAGGCTACACCTACTCCAACTTCCTAATAGTGCCACTCCCTATGAGCCTAGGGGAGTCAATTACACTCAAAACCACCACAGCTAATGTCCAAGCTCAGAGCAGTCAGGCAGAAGAAATGTGTAGCTTGGGAGAAAAGCGCATGCAATAGATACCTTTATAGATACACTCAGGATAGTAGCGTCTGGGTCAGGCTAATACAAAATTAGCCTTCACATCTTTTCAAAAGGCTCCTCAACCGCATTCTTTTTATTACCAAGGACTGTTTACCTTCTTTCATAATAAAAGAGAAATGTTTGAGTTCCTCCATAAAAATCGATGTAGGAATTAACAGAGGAAAATGCACCGATGTCTACAGATTTCACAAATGCACCATTACTGTCTTGTTTTGTGACCTCAGGATGGGTAAGTGCTTCACTTGAGAAGAGGAGAGCCTTTGGGACTACCCCCATCATCCATTGAGTTCTGCAGGTCTGTGGATTTCCCCTGTGAGGGCTGGGCTCCAAGCAGGGCTGATGTCATGAGGTTCCAGCACAGCAATTAGATGCCCTGTGAACCTAGTTTACAATTCCCATAGAAAAGGAAATGATTTTGGACGGTCTTGTGCCGTCTAAGTAGCTAACATGTTAGGAGCTTGGCTCTAAGCAATACCTGACTAGTTTCAGAGCATCACACATGACACTTTCGTGTGGTTGTCAGTTGTGTGTCACTCAGGGAGTGTTAAGTTTAGTGCTTAGCTGAGCCAGGTGACCAACTGGCAGCTCGGGTTTCCAAAAAGTAAAGTTTGACTACGGTGCTGAGCTATATCCTAAATGGTCGTCAGCCAGATTCTGTTTTGGGTGGTGTTTGGGTTGCTGTCAAGAAAGCTGGATACAGAGATTTGGCACCTGCTAAATTCAGGTAGTCGGCAGATCTGAATCATTTTGGCTGTTCTCAAATCTTATAAATTAAGGCACAGGAAAATAATGTTTATTAACGAGCACCCTGTCATCCTTGTAAATAGTTTCAGAATGTTGGCTGGCCTACAGAAATGTTGAATGTTCTACAAAGTTTTTCAGGAAGTTTGTTAGTGCCATCTGTTTTGTTTGTTTGTTTTTGTTTTTGTTTGTTTTCCAAGACAGGGTTTCTCTGTGTAGCCCTGGCCATCCTGGAACTTGCTGAGTAGACCAGGCTGGCCTTGAACTCAGAGACGTCAGCCCACCTGTGCATCCCGAGTGTTGGGATTAAAGGTGTGCCCTACCACCACCCAGCTTAGTACCACCTTCTTATTGCCACCCTTATCCTAGATGACCAAATATAAGCATACCTGGGCCCTAAGCACTTACCTATAGATTTTTTTCACACTATTGACATGGGCCATTAAAATAAAAATATATTTTTGTGTGTGTTGGGATCTGCATATGGCATGGTACATGTGGAGATCAGTGGACAATTTTATGGGCTCAGTTCTCTCCTTCTGCCTTTACATGGATTCTGGGGGTTGAACTCGGGTTCCCAGCCTTTTGGGGCAAGGGCTGTTTCTTAATTAGCCATCTCGCCAGCAGTCATAGTTCCCTGAGAGAGAAGAGACAGAAAATACAAAGTATATCAAACTGATAAACTTCTGTGTGGAGACAAGAAAAATAAAATATGGAAAAGGACGACATAGTTAAAAAGAAAAGGGAAGAAAAAGAGAATGAGAAACCTACAAGAGGTAGCAGGAAACTTACTGTGTTGGACCAGGAAATCGGTAATATCATGAGGAGTGGTTTCTGGTTTGTTTTGAGCCAGGTCTACCTTTTTTAAATGGGCACGTTACAGTCACTTGCAAGGAAGTTCATAATGATTTTGGTATATTTTCAAAGCCTGTGTTAAAAGGTGTGCAGAAAGACCTAACAGTCAAGAGAATCTCATCCTCTCTGTTCCTGACTCCAGTAATAGTGTCCTTGGTCAAGAGACGGTGTCTGATGGACAGAAGCATCGTTCTCCTTGTAATTTCTGGAAAATCTGCTGTCAGAGTAGTTTAAATTCCTTTTCACTCCCTGGAGGGCATGAGGCAACTTAGAGAAATGGCCAAATAAATAAGATTTATTCTCGCTCATCAGATGTGTCACGAGACACTGGAGGTATTCCGTGAGAAATGGCAAAGTAATCTTGAAAATTTCCAAGCACTTTATCCAAATAAAGGAGGGGGAAAAGGGGCCTCTTTATCACTTCTACCTAACTGTGGCTAAAGAAAGATATGTGTATATGTGTGTGTGTGTCCAGATGTGTGTGTACAGGTGTGTATGTGTACAGGTGTGTGTGTGTATGGATATGTGTGTACAGGTGTGTATGTGTACAGATGTGTATGTGTGTGTCCAGGTGTGTGTATGTGTACCGATGTGTATGTGTGTGTCCAGATGTGTGTGTCCAGGTGTGTGTATGTGTACAGGTGTGTGTGTGTATGGATATGTGTGTATAGGTGTGTGTATATGTAAAAGTGTGCAGTGTGTGTGTGTGTATGGATATATGTGTATAGGTGTGTATGTGTACAGATGTATGTGTACAGGTGTGTATGTGTGTATATGGATATATGTGTACAGGTGTGTGTATGTGTACAGGTGTGTATGGATATATGTGTACAGGTGTGTATGTGTGCATGTGTGTACAGGTGTGTGT
>NW_004949095.1:451433-454027 GCF_000317375.1 Microtus ochrogaster
GATATATGTGTACAGGTGTGTGTATGTGTACAGGTGTGTATGGATATATGTGTACAGGTGTGTATGTGTGCATGTGTGTACAGGTGTGTGTATGTATGTGTACAGGTGTACAGATGTCTATGCATGTATAGGTGCATGTGTGTTTCTAACAATACTAAAAGACAAACAACAACAAAACCAGAGACCAGACCAGACCAGACTTTAGGTTTAGTTTTATACATTTATCCTAGATTCTCTTAACCTGGGAAAGCTGGCCAAAGTGAGGCTTTTATTTTGCTCTAGAATGAGGTGGTAATTGAAACTCATTGAATGGTTGAGTACCCACTCTTACTGTCTTCTGCTTTGCTTATTTGTATTAACTCATGAACTATACATAGAGCCAATGGAGCCTTCACTTACTGCAGTGACTGTGGTCCTTTGCAGGAAATACTGTTTGGCTTCCATTTGGTCCCAGAGCTTACTCTTGTTCCCTTAGACAGTATCCACATGCCTTTTTTTTTAAATTATTAATTTTTATTGAGCTCTATATTTTTCTCTGCTTCCCTTCCTGCCTCTCCCCTCCCCACTTCAACCCTCTCCCAAAGTTTCCATCCTTCCAATTTACTCAGGAGATCTTGTCTTTTTCTACTTCCCTTGTAGATTAGATCTATGAATGTCTCTCTTAGTGTCCTCGTTGTTGTCTAGGTTCTTTGGGAATGTAATTTGTAGGCTGATTTTCTTTGATTTATGTTTAAAAACCACTAATGAGTTAGTGTATGTGATAATTGTCTTTCTGGGTCTGGGTTACCTCACTCAAAATGATGTTTTCTAGCTCCATCCATTTCTCTGCAAAATTCAAGCTGTCATTTTTTCTGCTGTGTAGTACTCCATTGTGTAAATGTACCACATTTTCCTAATCCATTCTTTGGTCAAGGGACATTTAGCTTGTTTCCAGGTTCTGGCTATGACAAACAATGCTGCTACAACATAGTTGAGCACATGTCCTTGTGACATTGAGCATCCTTTGATATATACCCAAAGTGGTATTATTGGGTCTTGAGGAAGGTTCTTTCCTAATTTTCTGAGAAATTGCCACATTGACAACCAGAGGGTTTGTACCAGCTTCTTGCATTCCTACAAGCAATGCAGGAGTGTTCCCTTTACCCCACAACCTTTCCAGCATAAGTTGTCATCAGTGTTTTTGATCTTAGCCATTCTTACAGGTCTAAGATGGAATCTCAGAGTTGTTTTGATTTGTATTTCTCTGATGACTAAGGATGTTGAGCATCATTAAGTGTCTTTCAGCCATTTTTGATTCCTCTGTTGAGAGTTCTCTATTTAAGTTTGTACTCTATTTTTTTTATTGGATTATTTGTTCTTTTGATGAACAATTTCTTGAGTCCTTAGTATATTTTGAAGATCAGCCATTTGTCTGATGTGGGGTTAGTGAAGATATTTTCCCATTCTGTAGGCTGTCGTTTTATCTTGTTGACCGTGTCCTTTGCTTTACAGAAACTTTTCAGTTTCAGGAGGTCCCATTTATCAATTGTTTTTCTCATTGTCTGTGCTGTTGGGGTTATATTTAGGAAGTGGTCTCCTGTGCCAATGTGTTCAAGTGTACTTCCCACTTTTTCTTCTACCGTGTGCCTTTAAAGACAGCACTGCTGCCAGATGTGGGGGCTTGCTCTATGGACAGGGTCTCTAATAGTCTGAGGGAAAGTTCACTGCAAACTGTCCTCACCACTTTGGACCTCTGAATGTGAGTTTAGAAACCCAGAAAACTGGGTTGTGTTGTTTATTCCTGATAGGCCTGCTTTTAATCCAGATGTGTACTGAACCCTGAGTGATTGCTGGAGACTTTAATATGCTTAATGTAATCTCCTTTAGAAGCGTACATATTTGTGCGTGTCTCTGTGGATTAACATCCAAAGTAAATCATGGAGAGCTTAAGTTTGTTTATACACATCTCACCTTTTGACTCACGCTGGAGTTTTTGCATGAAGTCCATGGAATCTGCAGAGTCAAGGCTGCCCATGAATCATTCTGCCATTTCCTACTGGAGTCTGTTAAAAGCCTGTCACCCAGCACCGGTAATAAATGTGTTCTCATTTTCTCCCCCTACTTTCCCCTTTCCTCCCTCTTCTCTCCCTCCCTTTACTTCAATTATGGAGAATCCAATTTATCCTCATTCTCTAAGGCATTTACTTGAAGAAAGAGAGTCCTTGGGCATCATTGTATGTAATTAGATTTTTGCACCTCTGTATTGCGAATTGGGATTTCCAATTTTCCACCCTAAGGTGTAAAGTTATGGTGCTTAGCAACCCAAGATCATAGCTGATGTTATAATTCATGGGGACTTAGAAATCTCTTCAATTTTACCAACCCAGGAGAAATACACATTGGCATATAGTATATCTTAAAATTATTGAAATTTTGGAGGCATTTTTTCTTGTTTACCAAAATTAATCTTTACCTGCAACCTTGGTAGGTCTTAAGAAACTGTATCAAAAGCCCACTTAGTCTTCTCTTCATATGTGGGTCACCTTAGTGCCTAGTAAAAGAGCCATCTTGTTAAAGTTTTTTATATCTATACTTTTATCTTTTTTTTTTTTTTG
>NW_004949095.1:454542-493011 GCF_000317375.1 Microtus ochrogaster
GAACATCCAAACTGGCTAGGCTCCCACAAAGCCAGCACATTACGTAGGATCAAAACCCCATGCCATTGTCCTTAGTTTCTCATCAGTCCTCATTGTTCGCCATGTTCAGAGAGACCAGTTATATCTCATGCTTTTTGCCTAATATAATTTTAAAAGATTAGGAAAGAATACAGCAAAATTAGTGTGGGAATTGTTTTGTGTTTCATGACACAATGGTGTTTTAATTCCTTGTGTCTTTTTCTTATGAACTAGTTTTGTAAAAGGAATTGAAATAGAGGCACCTCCCCCCTTGAGAAGATTTTATGTTGTTTATAGCTCCTGAAGTAACAGCAGGAATAACGGCAATGAAGACTAATCGACCATAAGCAGTATGATAGAGCAGAGTCCTCACGACTGTTAAATGGATTTGAGGGAACCATGCAACTGTGGGCACTATCTGTCAAAGAACCTTCTAGAGCAGTGGTTCTCAACCTTCCTAATGCTGCACTCCTTTAATACAGTTCCCCATGTTGTGGTGACCCCAAACCATAATGTTATTTTCATTACTACTTTGCAACTGTAATTTTGCCACTGACATGAATTGCAATGTAAATATAGGTGTTTTCCAACAGTGTTAGGCAAACCCTGTGAAAGGGTCCTGTGACCTCCACATTGAGAACCTCATTGAGAACCGCTGTTCTAGAAAACATGCAAATTCAGATTCTTTAAACTAAATTTCAGCCAGACTGTTGCATGTTTTCCATCTTTTTAGACTGATCAGGTCAAAACAAACCAAGAAGTAATTGTTAATCATTTCAAGTATTTTCATAGGTAAAACTTATTTAAAAATTTAAAAGGAATTAAGCTGTAAGATTCTGATTTCTGTAAACAAATATGCATTGGGATTCATAATAATAATTAGGTAAGCCCAAACCTTCCTTCCTGGGATGATGTCATGGGTTTCATTATTATTATACATTATGATTTTCTTTAGTCTTGACTATTTACTCAGCTGTTCTCCCATCCACTCACCAAATATTTGTCGGGTGTGCAGATACAGTACACCCTGGGAGGGGAGATAAGCCATATTTGCACAGTTGTAGCAAAAGTGGCAGAATGCTAAAGGTGGTGAGATTATTTCCAGCTGGCCAGGTCTGCAAAGGATTCTTTTGGGGTTGGCATTGGCCTCTGGGCTTGAAGAGTGTGAAAGTGAATGATGAAACTCTTATGGGGAGACAGGAATGGGGAAGGATTAGATGATAATCACTGCCTGGGCTTGGATTGAGGGCAAGTGGGAAGACATCAGACAGGTGGCTTGGCTTCCTTCAGTGGCAGCCTGAGATGTTACAGGCAATGGGGAGCTATTGAGGATTGCCACACAAGAAGTGACATAGTGTGACTTCTCCATGTGACTGGAACTTGTCAGGCCAGGACCCAGAGACCTTTGTAACTAATGAGGTCTGTCCCTTATGGCCTTAAAAAGAATGTCCCGAAAGTCTCAATGCCAGGACTCTGTTCTCAGGGCAGACCCTCAGTTTAGCATCTGGTCTTTTGCAGCTTGTGGTAGCTTTATCTTGAATGTGTCCCAGTCATATCATCTTTGCCATCCTGTCCCATCATCCTAGACCCTAGCCCCTCTTAGAATCTGCTGCATTCCCCTCTTCTCCTCTGCACATTCTCATTCATGTTTCAGAGCAGCAAGCTAAGTATTTAACCTTGCTGTGCTTGCACAGAGCAAATTAAGAGATTCTTAGGAGGTTGAGGTTAATAAAGGCCTGATAGACAATATGGGGCTTGAGGTGGGAAAAAGGGGATGGATTCAGTAATTAGTGTAAAGGGGCTGAGAGATGGCTCAGCAGTTAAGAGTGCTCACTGCCCTGCAGAGGACCTGAGTTCAGTTTCCAGCATCCAAACCGTGAAGCAGTCAACTGTCTGATCTGGAGCTCCAGGGGATCTGATGCCCCCTACTGGTCTCTGGGAGCACCTGCACACATGAGGCATATATGCACACTAGCATACACTAATAAAAAATAAAAATAAAGCTTGAAATGGTGTAGAAATAAAGGGGACAGGATCTGGTTGAAACTAGGAGTCAGAGAGAAGGGAATTGAACGGGCACCAAGATTTTGTGTCTTCATGTTTGAAAATGGTTTTGGATGGGCCCACAAATGCCTTTTCTGCAGAAAGCCGAAGCAAAGCTAAGCGTTGTGGTGAGAGCTGTGGAACAGGCCTTTTTTGGTGTCAGTGAGGATTGAACCGAGTGAGTAAATTGTTGTAATATGATGCCTTGCACAGGCTGGAGCCACGGAGCAGGATTTGCAGAATTGTGCCTGTGCCTAAAGTGTTGATATTCCAAAGGGAGACGGAGCCCTGCCGCTGGGTCCCGACTTTCTGTGACTCATTCGCCTCCTTCTGCTGGAAGCCCCAGCAGTGTGGCTTACGACACTTTCAGAGAGGAGGGTGTCACACTGAATTGGGGGGGGGGGATGATGGAAGTCCAATACTCTAAAATCTTGAAAACTAGAAAGTGAGTAGATTTCCCTAGAGTTTATTTTTGGGGGCACTTATGAGCTGACCCATTTATTTGAGTGTTTTCAGAAAGAAATACTGAATAATACTTCACCATTTATTTATTTATTTATTTATTTATTTATTTATTTATTTATTTTTATTTTTTGGTTTTTCGAGACAGGGTTTCTCTGTAGCTTTGGAGCCTGTCCTGGAACTAGCTCTTGTAGACCAGGCTGGCCTCGAACTCACCTGCCTCTGCCTCCCGAGTGCTGGGATTAAAGGCGTGCGCCACCACCGCCCTGCTGAATAATACTTAAAATGTATCAATTATCCAATGGTCAGTGCTGCTCTAGATACCTTTTTACACATGTGTAATGTTTCATGTACTCCTCCTAAAATCCTGTGATGAGGTTCGTCGTTATCCGTATTTTACAGGCAGAACGATTGGGGCTCAGTATAACACAGATACTGACTGTGCTTTTGCCTTCAATTGAAAATTTAATGTTTTATGGAGATGAGGGTTTTTTTTTTCAATTTAGTTTTTCTTTTTGAGACAGGGCATCATGTTTCAGCCCACATTGGCATTGGGTGACTCAGTGCTGCATTGCAGGCGTGCACCACGACTCTTGGCATTGTATAGTCGATTTTTAACTCAGGGATGCACAGAGGGCATCTTAAGCCAGAAACATGTATGGAAATGTGGGTAATATTTGTTTCAGGCTTGCAGTGGCAGGGGCAGCTGCTCTCGGTTCTGCAAGCCACGATGTGTCCGCTCAAGAGTACAGTAGACAGATGGCTTTTTTTTTCTTAATTCATTAGTTCAGACTGAAGAATTTCCCCTGGTACCTGGTTAGGGGCTCCATCACTGCCATCATCCCCAGTGCTGTAGCCACTTTCAGTTCCCTGTGGGCCAGCAACGACACCAAGTACTTTACTGAGGTATTCTGTGTGGTCATTACAGTAATTCTGTGAAGCCACCACCATTTTTCATGTGTGAAGGAAGAAAAGGTAACTCTAGGAAGTCACACAGCCACCAAGTGGAGATATACTTGAGCCCATCTCTATCTGACTCCAGAGTTTGTCTTCCTGATACACTGATATTTTGTCCGAACCCCAGACTTTACTTCCGTCCTCAAAGTCTTTACATTAGTTTGTCTGGACCTACACGGGAGCCCCTAATCTAATGTCTAGAAGTGATGTGTTGGAGACCAGCTTTGGTGCTTTTCTTGTTGGATCTTGTGATGCTGTTAGCTGTCTTCTTTACATTTGCACAAGCCACTAAGTGAATGCAAGAAATCTGCAATCTTTTCTTTAAGCGTGACTTGGGGGTGCTGTGTTGATGATGCCGTGGGCAGATATTCAAATCCCAGAAACATTTTTCTCATGTGTTGGGAGGGGTGACATTAAGACATCTTGGTAGGATCAAGGGATTTCTGCAGGTGGTTTGGTGAGGTAGTAGAAAATCGGCTTTAATAAGCTTCACAGATATCATTATAAAAAGAACAGCCACCTCCCGTCATTTCATTCTAGTGCTTGTAAGAGAGCAAAAATTACCATCAACAATTAGCATGGCACTCTTCGGACAGACCGAACAGTGCTTGCCTGGAATTAAAGGGCAAATTTTCCTCACCGTTTACATGTTTCTGTAAAGTGAGACTCACTCTCATTGTGGGAATTCTTGAAGATGTCCCACTCCTATGTAAGAAAATTATAGACAAGAATATAGGATTACTACTTATGCATTGAAATAAAAGCTAATAAAATAATAACCAATTAGACACTTATAAAGCCCGAGCATATTAAAGTATTTTGCAAACACTGATTAATTGTAATACCATAAACTCAGGGAGCAAGCAAAAGCATGCCTGATTCAAATTATAGGGACTTTTATTTGCATTTCTACAGAATCTATTATTAGTGGGTCTCAAAGGACCTTACAAGTAATAATTACTAAAGCCCATAAATATAACCCATAAATGTCATTTTATTAAGGGAATACAGAAGAACTCCCTTTTCTCATACACATTATAAGAATGAAAAATGCCCAAGCAAAAGTAGGCGTGTCTGTTGATAGAGGCTATTTGTACACATGGCTCTTAGCTGTGATTTCATGGGCATCCAACCAGGAGGCTACAGGATATAGGGTTCTCCTACTGAACATCTCCACATACCTGGCTCAGATTCCTCATTTATTTCTGGCATTTTACATGCATAATAGCTCTGTGCAAATCTTGCCAGTAAGTTATATTTTAATATTTCTCTGTAAACTAAAATATCAGATTTGAAAAACAAAAGCTAAGCCAAGCCTCTCATGAAGTATTTTAAAATATTTTGGAAAGTTATTTTTGGTTTGTTTTCCCTCAGGCTCTTATCCTACCTGTTCTTGTTGTAACTGCTTGTCCAAATAGATGGAGAAGCTGATACTGAGAATTGGAAGCAGGCATCCGAAAGGCCAAGATGATTTCTAACCTGATTCAGACACTCTTTCGCCCTTCCTTCTCCTGTACTCCCCCATGCTAAGCAAGGGCCGGAAAGGCAACTGACTCTTCCCCCTTCCTCCAACTCCAGGTCCTGCATGATTGACAGCAAAATTCATCCCTGGTAACAAGAGACCAAAATATCATTGCTGGTCAGTGTGGTGATGTAGTTGTACCTCCAGGATTATGCTTCAATGTTGCCTGATCCCAAAGAACAGTGCGGATCCAAGTCTACGCCCCTCCAGAATCAGGGACAGTAGGCCTGCAGAGCTGAGGAAGTTGGCTGAGGTTAGATGGTGATGTCTGTCTCGCAGTTAGAATGGGGTCTACAGTCCACATCTCTAGACTTTTAAGTTGGTTCCTTCCTCTACCTCATGGCAATCGTATGACACTTTATATCCCCAAAGTCTCCTAAACTAGGAGCCTAGAAGCACAATTCCCTCTCTGTCTCTCTCTTTCTCCCTCCCTCCCCCCCACCCGTGTGTGTGTTCACATACAGTATGTGTGTAGAAGCCAGAGGTTGATGTCAAGTGATTTCCTCAGTCGCTCTCCACTTTTGTTTGTTGAGACAGGTCTCTCACTGAACCCGAATCTAACTAATTTAACTAGTCTTCTGGCCCGCAAACCCCTGGGTGCCCTGTCTCCATCTCCCCAGCACTAGTATTTTTCACGTGGATGTTAGGGTTTAAACTCAGGTCTTGGTGCTTGAGTAACCAGCACCTTACCAGCTGAGCCATCTTCCCACCTCAGTATTGTGTTTTGATCCAGGACTGAGGAGGCAAAAGACTAGAGGCTCAACTTTCAGGTGCTGAAGAAAAACGAGTAATGTGGATCCAGAGTCTGGAAAGGTGGACACTGGGATTGCAGTCACATACGAGAATCAGTAACAAGCTAGCATGGATAGGAGGCAAGGCAGACTACTTTTACAGTCATAGCAGTGGGTGAAGTGGACACGGAAAGAGACTCCTCTTACTACTGAATGGTCCCGGGGACTCTGAGCTCCTCAGGGGGATGCTAGGAGGTGAGAGAGGGTTTGAAGCAGGTGCAGCAGGTAGCGACATTCCCAGGGAGCAGGCTGGTGACACAGCCCCGTCCACAGGGGTGTCTGGGAGATGCAGGGTTGGTGTGTGTGTGCTTAAAGTAGTTTGATGTCTGTCCTATGAGGCATGCTACACTTCACAATTCTGATTTTTGTGTCTTTTCAGGAAAAACTGAGGCTTCTATCAAAAACTTCAGCCCCTACTATAGCCGCCAGTATTCTGTGGCTTTCTGTAGCCATGTACGCAGTGAGGTGGAGCAGCAACGGGATCCAGCGTCGCAGTTCCTGAAGACCAAGGTAACCCATGGACACTTGATTTACATCTTCCCTTCACTGGAGAAATGAGTATAGATGCTAATGTTTCAACTATGTAAATTACAGTTTTATGCTAAAAAATATTGCCTCAATGTGAGAATATATATGATTTCTTTTTTATTTGTGTGAGCTATATGAAAAGACAGCTAGACAGGTTCAAATCTCATTATATGTTTTTTCTCATTGATGTTTTGATACCAGGAAATTTAGCTTGCTATTGTGAAGGTCAGTCTAAAAAAAATTGTGATTAGGTTTGTTTTGGTCAATGATCAAACATGATTTCCTCTGAATCGTCTTTGATCTGACATGTGTGTTTCAAAATAAACTGCCTACCTTCCTGGAGTTTGTTTTCACATGTAGGAGAAAGACGATAGACAATGGGAGGAACTGAGAGCAGGTGATGGTGAGGTAATGATAAAACTACAGAGAAAAATGAAGCAGAAATCTCCTTAGGGGGACATTGGTTGGGAAGGAAGCCCTCTGTGGAGATGGAGTTGCATCTGATGAAAAATAGGAAGAGGTAGTGAGTAGCCATGGAGAGAGTATCCCAAGAAGATGGAGCAGGAAGTGGAAAGAACCTCTGGGCCTGAGACTATGAGCCTGCTGGGAGCTCTGTAAATGAGAGTGGGTGACAGTGACCACCTGGAGACAGATGGGGACCAGACCCTGTAGGTCCCCTGCAAGGGCTTAATTGTAAGTGCGCTGGAAAGTCCCATGGTAGGGTACCAAATATAGAGTGTCTTAATTAGGGTTTCTATTGCTCTGAAGAGACACCATGACCACAGCAACTCTTCTAAAGGGCAACATTTAGTTGGGGCTGGCTTACAGTTTCAGAGGCTTAGATCATCATTGTCACTGTGGGAAGCATGCGGCATGCAGGCAGACATGGTGCTGGAGAAGGAACCGAGAGTTCTACATCTTGATCCAAAGGCAGCAGGCAAAGGACTGATACACATTTCCTCCAACAAAGCTACACTTATCCCCACAAGGCCACACCTCCTAATGGGGGCCGTATTTATTCAAAGTACCACATAGAGTGACATAAATTTTAAGTGTGTGTATGTGGGGGGTGCCTAGGGAATCCAAAAATGGTGGTAGGTTCTCTAGAGCTGGAGTTACAGGTGGTTGTGAGCCACCTGGCATGGGTGCCGGGCACTGAATTTGGATCCTTTGCAAGAACAGCCAGCACTCTTGACCACTGAGCCAGCTCTCTAGCCCCTGAGCGGATGATGGTGGTGGTTGTAGTGGTGGCGGTGGTTTTTACCCGCATCTGTGGATATGTTGGCCAGGTGGTTAGTTGTTCTGACCTGGATGATGGAGGGGGGATAGAGACAGGGAAAGAGCACAGACCTCAGCAACATTTGCAGATCCCAGAGAGGAGAGAATCCAGACAGAAACACCCTGAGGGTTAGGAGAACTGAGGCAAGAAAGAAAGCAATGAAAGATGAGGGGGCCAGTGACTGGACTGGGGCTGAGTTAACCAGAGAATTTAGCAGCATGGGGATGCCACAAAATAGTCTCAGAATTTAGGGAGCATGTTAAGGATGCAAGCTCTTGAGTTAGGGAGATGCTCGGTGATGAAGAAGAGGACCTGTTGCTCTTTCAGAGGGCTTGTGTTTGGTTCCAGGCACCACATGGTGGCTCACAAAATCCAGAACTCCAGACCCCAAGCTCCCAAGAACCTGATGCCCTCTTCTGTCCTTTATGGGTGCCAAGCACATACGTGGTGCATGTGCCCATATGTGGGGAAACATTCGTACACGTAAAATGTGTAAATAAATTTAAAGAAAGAAAAGAAAAGAGTACAAGTTCAGAACAGGTGGGGTGTGGCTGCAGGTCAGCCCTGGGGAGACAATGGAGGGAAGATCACCTGATCTCAGGAACTGGGGACCAGCCTGGGCAACAGACTTACGCAAAACCAATGCAAACTCTGTTCCCCAAACCTAGAGCCTCAGACACGGTAAGTCTAGCAGGAGACCACAGCTTTGATTAAATGGCCCAGGTTTGAGGAAAACTGAGCACAAGGACTGTAAAGTTATTTCAGCCTCATTTAAAGAGGTGAGTGAGGTCCTCTTTATCTTTTAATGTGGTGAGATAGGAGGGAGCCTCACTATCTGTCAGCCCTAGAATTCGGAATGGAAATTTATTTCACCCCTTAGATGAGTCTTAAAAGAAATAGGCCTGTCTCTTCCATGTGAATCCTATGATTTTTTTTTTTTTGCTTTAAAGTAAAGTGATAAGGTTTGAAGGCCGCATGTTTGTGTAACAGGGAGAAATCAATGTAACGTCAGCGGCATGTAAGACAAGAGGCACACTCCTATATTTTACAGTGATAAGGAAATCGTGCAGCAAAGCAGGATGAGTGGTCTTCTTATGCAGAAAATTCAGTAAGGACCTAATGAGGAACCCGAGAGAAACTCCTCTAAAGCACATATACCAGGTTTGATGAGGGATGCATATGAATACAGAGGCAGAACTGATTGTTGCTGGCCTGACTTGTTCTGCAATCAAACATCTACTCCTTCAAAAGCAGCAAGTTGGGTAAAGTGTTCACAACCTAGGTCTCCACTGCTTTGGGAAAAGATGTGATGTATAGATGGTTGCTTTCAACTCTCAATTAGCATTTGTTTGGGTCAGGGTGTCTCTATGTAGCCCTGGCTGGCCTTGAACTCACAGAGATCTCCCTGCCTCTGCCTCCCAAGTGCTGGGATTAAAGGTGCGTGCCACCACATCTGGCAGAACTGTCAATTTGTTACAACTTATAGTCACATGGGAAGAGACACTTAATGAGGAATTGTCTACACGAAGTGGGCCTGTGGATATGTCTTAGGTACTTTCTTGTTGTTGCAATAATACACCATGACCCAGGCAACTTACAGAAGACAGAGTTTGTTTGAGGCTCACAGTTCCACAGTCCATGACCATCATGGTAGGAAGCATGGGAGCAGGCAGGCAGGTGTGGCATTGGAGCAGTAGCTGAGAGTTCACATTCTGAGATACAACCACAGCAGAGAAGGAGACTCGGAATGGTACAAGCCTTTCAAAACTTCAAAACTCATCCCCTCTCCAACACTTCAAAGCCACACACTTATTCCAAAAAAGCCACAACTCTGAATTCTTCCCAAGCAGTTCCACCAATCTGGAATCAAGTATTCCAACATGAGACTATGGGGGTCACGCTCATTCAAACCACCACAGTATGCCTCTGGGAGATTGTTTTAGCTGATGAGTAACCAGGGAAGACCCTCCATTGTGGGCAGCCCCATTCAGCTATGCAAGAGAGGGTAAAGCAAGCAAGCAAACAAACAAGCAATCATCCATGCGCTTGTTCTCTTTGCTCTTGGCTGCATGTGATGTGACTAGCTGCTTGAGTTACCACCCTGAATTCCCTGAAATGATGGACTATGGCCTGGAACTGTGAGCCAAACACCCTCTTTATCCTCAAAGTTGCTTTAGGAAGTCAAGGTATTTTTTATCACAACAGAAACGAAACCAGGACAATAGGAAAACAGCTGACTGAGTTCAGAAGTAACCTTGAGGCATGTCAGTGAGTTAAAGTAGACGCCTGGATATGAACTCATTACACTGCCTCTCTCATTGCCTACAGTTTATCAAGCATGCAAAGGATATTCTGTCATTCCTAATCCATATAGGGGGAAATAAAAATCAGAAAACTTACCATGTAACAAGCGTCTACATTTTCTTTGGCAGAATAGGAAGGGAAAGTTGTGGTATCTAAAAGAAAGTAACATTTTTTTTTTCGAGAATTGCTGCACATTATAATTTTCTAGATTATTCCCTGAATATCAAGAATAATGTAGTATGATCAAGGTATATTATCCTTTGTGACAATTAATCATATTCATCTTCTTTAAGCCCTCCTTGGAACCAGGAACTGTTTTGTATGAAGCCGAGCTCTCACAGTTTGCCGAAGACATCAGGAAATGGAAAGACAGATACATAGTGGTTAAAAATGATTTTGCTGTGGAAAGCTATGAGAACAAAGAGGTAAGATACACCTGGGTTACCATCAGTTCTTGCTTTTAAAACTTTGTCTGTGTTAATTGACATGCCCTGGCCATGGCGATTGGTTGATTGGGTACTCATCTCAATGAATAGGTATATGTTGAGTATCTGCTGTATGCTAAGTGTTTTATACGGATCTGAATGGATATCAGTTGATCAGACCCATGCTTGCAGTCTAGGAGAAAGACAGTCTTGGGGAAAATGGTGGCAGATGAGTGTGGGAATAGGTTTGCTAAGAGGCCTGTGTTTGGTGTAGGATCCTCTTCAGTGATCCTTCATTGAGCTTCAGCGTTCTTCTCGGTCACTAGCTTGTCGCTGCTCCTCTGCCCCGTCTCTGTATCATTCCACCTTAAGGATCACATCTGACACGTGACTGAGGAGTGAGTTATTCAGTGGGTTAGTGCCTGCATTGCAGGGGCTCTTACTAACTTAGCATGCCCTAAATACTTCATTCCACTTAGAAGTAGGGGTTTTTATTCAGTTAGACTTTTTCCTCATTATTTGCCTTGTCTGGACAAAGAGTAAGGTGAAATCAGGTGTGAAATCTAGACCCGGAGGACTTCAGATTTTAATGTTTCTGCTTTCCTCCCTCATAGAGGGGCTATGTGAAGCTAGAGCAGTGAGCAGTGAATTTGGAAATCAACAGTTTAGGTCAAGTTGTGTCACAGGCTAGAAGTAAACTATGGACATGAGACTTACTTTGCCTTCAGCCTCAGATGAACTGAGAGTGAGCTCAGATGATCCTAGAAGATCTTTGAAACCTCACATTGCACACATTTCTTATCCAGACTCAATCTCAGGTGCCCTTGGAAATAACTCCCCAATATGGATTTCATTCAACCCACAGCCCTAATTGTCAACACACTACAAACAACAGTAACAAATTATCAAAGGCTTTTCATGAATATCCTACTATAATCAGAGCTTTCTCTCCTACCCGCCAGTTCTTAAATAACAAAGGTTTAATATTATTTGGAAATGTTTCGACAATGGCTCAGGCTTATTATTAGCTAGCTCTGACATTTAAACTAACCCATTTTTATCAATCTAAGTATTGCCATATGGCTGTGTTGTGTTCTGGCATGTTGCTTCTTGGGTGACTGTTGGCATCCCCCACACTCCACCCTTCTCCTGTATCTCTGCTTGGATTTCCCACTTTGCTCTATCCTGCCTTGCTATAGGCCAAAGGAGCTTTATTTATCAACCAACAAGAGAAACACATATTCATAGCGTACAGAAAGGCATCCCACATCATCCTACAATGTCCTCTTAGAAGACTGGGGTGAGATACAGTATCCCAATGAGTAGTTAACATTACGGGCTTTGAATTACATCTTTAACAGTTACCAGATACATTACATGCCTTTAGCTAAGTTATGTATCTCTTTTAGGCTCAGTTTTCTTTTCTCAGAATGGCAAGTGTAGTTCCTTAGAATGAAATAAAAAAACACACTGAAGCACTGAGCATATGACCAGCCCAGGGTTTAGTCCAGAACAGAACAATTGTTGATATGATTGCCTCTAACTAATTCAGTGATCTTGTTATTAGATTTATTGAGTTTTTAACACACATTTAACAGTAAATGAAATTTCTTTATGAATTAAATTTTGGTGATTTTCCCTCTTTTTTCACATTTAAAGATGGTCTCCTTCAATTTGAAACTTTTCTTTTCAAGGAATTTGTTTAAGTTATAAAGATATGATGAGTAAATTCACTAATGATTAAATAGTTCTAAAAACCACCTGGTTATTTATATGAAAAGTCCATGTAGTTTGTGATCATTTGGACACTATAACAAGATCTTGTTTGTTAACTTATAGAAGTATTTCTTAAAATCACATTAACTAGGGGCTGGAGAGATGGCTCAGTGGTTAGGAGCACCAGCTACTCTTACAGAGGACCTGGGTTCAGTTCCCATCACCCACATGGCAGCTCACAACTGTCTGTAACTCCAGTTCCAGGGGATCTGACACCCTCACACAGACACACATACAAGCAAAACATCAGTGAACATAAAGTAAATATAAATCATTTGAAAGAGTTAGACATTGACTATTGATTAATGACATTATTTTGTCGAGAGTCCAGTTTGGTGGTGAGCGCAGGGACATCAGAGAGTTCTCATTTCATAATTCATCTAAATTCCCCTCACATTTGCTGGGGACTTGATAAATGAGTCCAGAATCTGTCAGTCACCACTGGGTCATTGCACATTATTGTACCTCTGTGAGTTTTAGTTTTCTCATTTGTAAAATGGAGATAATATCTAATTCTTAGAGCCATCTTGAGGGTCAAATGATGTAATGTTGTTAGTCATTTGCCCTCAGATATAACTGGATTTTTTTTTTTTTATAGTTTAGAAGCTTTTTATAACCCCAAACAAAGTCCATAGTTAAGCCCTGTTTGAATCAATTACTTCACACTATCTCAAAACCACACAGATAGAGATTCTTCTGCTATGCTCTGGGTCCCCAGTGCGTTTAAGCAGCTGATTAGTGTTTCTTCCAAGTCTTAAAACAAGTTTCGTAAGGCTCTGAGTGTTTGTTTTGTTTGGGGCTCTCCAGGCACCGTCTTGCAGATGGAGAATGTGTTATTGTTATTTTGAGTTTGTTGTCCAGATCAATGTTATTTTAGTTATTCCCAAGGGCACACTTTAGATTTTCGAGTCCCACAGCTTCTTGGTTTCAATTCTCAACTAGCTCCTACATTACTACTTTCAATAATTTATCTTGACAATTAGCCTGTCGATTGGATGCACATACTAGCATTTTATCTCACCTGTTTGTCCCTGGGGCACGTTGGCCTAGGCACCAATCAGGGTACTGGATCTCATTTGGGTTTCTCAGTCAGCAGAATGTCTTATCTGCCAGTCAGAATATCTTCTAATGTCATAAAGCTCCCCTTTCATTTCAACAACTTCATTGCAAAAAATCCAGTCATTTCTGAGGGCAAATGACTGCACATTTATTATGGCAACATCTTCGTATTTTTGGTGTAACTCCATGGTAACTATCAGTGTAGTTAACTTGTTCCACAGTGCCGCTGAGCATCTTATGTGGCCCACGTCCGCTGAGTACTCTGTTCTGTGTGTGTGTGTGTGTGTGAGAGAGAGAGAGAGAGAGAGGGAGAGAGGGAGGGAGGGAGAGAGGGAGGGAGGGAGAGAGAGAGAGAGAGAGAGAGAGAGAGAGAGCGCCAACCTTGTGGTTATCAGAATGAGTCAGAGCCATCAGCGTCTGAAGTGGTGAACACCATACAGACATAGTAGTTACAGATATTCCGTTTTTCCATTTAAGAACACACCTCTTGGGAGTCTCTTTGAGATTAGGGAATCTGGTTTACCATTCTGGGAGTGACCATCAAACAGAAGTAAAAAAAAAAAATACTACTTTGTAAGCAACAAGAATGCAAACCAAAAAAATTTAAATAAGTGACCCCAAATGACGTGGCATAGGGATGTCTGTCACTGGATATCTGTGTCTGGACTTGTTTGGTTTCTTAAAAAATTCTGACATTTTAAAAATATATGTACTGGAGAAAATCATTCATTCATGTCTTTCCGTTTTAGGCCTATCAGAGAGGAGCTGTTCCTAAAAGCCGAATTCTTCCAGCTGGAGGCAAGGTTTTAACCTCAGAAGAGGAATATAATCTCTTATCTGACAAGCATTTCCCAGACCCCATTGGTGAGTTGCTCTGACTTTCCCTGAACTAACTTTGTGTAACTAGACCAGTGGTCCTTACTGAGGGAGAATAGTCCCCTCTGAGGGACGTTTGTCAGTCTCTGGAGACTTAGGAGGTGAGTGATGTAGACATTCAGGCCAGTGATGCTGTTCAACAGCCCATAATGCACAGGACAACCCCAAAGAGACAGATGAGGGGCCCAAGGGACCAGTAGTGCCAAGATGGAGAAACCTCTGTTAAATCCTGACACTCCATCTTCAGCTAGAAAGTGGAGTTTGTTTACTAAGTCAACATTATCCCATTTCTATTGCTTCACATCTGAGTTACAAGGGCAGTTTCTATGTTGCTGGTGGTCAGGTATCTTAGAGCTAGGGATATGCTGTAGAATTTGGTAACAATACTCAAGATGGCAGAAACACACAAGTCAGGCATCCCGCGTGACGCGTACAATTTCATTTTTCAAGTAAGCAAGTCTTGACCTGTTAGGGGTTATTATCTCATTTTACAGAGATGTGCAACACAATATCCTAAATTGACAAAAGTAAGACCATTTTAAATAAATGCCACAGGAACTCATAGCTACAGAGTAAAAGAAAGCACCGCCTTTGTTCACCTGTTTGTAAGTAAAGCCGAGCTCTGCTGTAGAAGGAGCGTTGGCCTGAGAACTGGGGTGTGGATTTGGATGTGGCTCCCCCTGTGCCTCTTAGCAAACGTTTTCAGGGTAGCAGGCCCTGGGTACCTCTGGCTTCTGTTTCTTCTGCTTTAAAATGGAGCGCTTTAAACTTGATATTTTTAGAAGAATCTTTCCAGCTTTAAAATTCTTTGATTCTCATCCATTTCACTTACTTTTCTGTGGAGAAAATGATGGATACTCTATAGGCTAAATAGGGCGTTTCATAGGAATCCATGGGCTGTGCATAATAGAACAACTCCATCTGCCTCTATGGAAATCACAGCGCACATTCATTACTTGCTTTCTTGGAGAGAGCCCTGGGTCTTATTAATGGGTATCATCATTTCATTAGAATTTATGGAGAACTATATAATCATTCCATCAGCTGTTATTGCTGTAGATTGCTTAGTGTGGCCTTTTTAATAATACAATTATAGATAGTACACGGACCATAAAACTAGATTATCAAATTATTACTAAATAATTCAGGCTAAAGCAATGTTTTATGTATTCATTACCTAGAAAATATATGGAATTTTCTTCCAACATCTACCTATCTGCCACATTGGTTGTGTACCAGCAGCTAAAAGTGAGAATACTGGCATGTTGATTCTTGAGATTCTCTCCAGAACTTTCCAACGTAATCTGTCAGAACAATACACTTATGAATTTATTGATGAACTCATGTCGGAAAGAATGAAAAGCATAAAACTAGTGTGACTCATGCCTAAGATAGCCCAGGGCTTCGGACACAGCTTTTCAACGACTATTTCTGTTGTATGGTGTGGCCTGCTGAATTCTAAAAGTAGAATGTGCTTCAATAGATCATTTGTGATACTCTTGTAACTCAACTCAGAAAAAAAATTGTAGATGGATGGAATCTAGAAAACTGTTATGGAAGGTTTAGCTAGAGGTAACTAGGGGTTAACAGCAGTGGATTTTATAGGGTTTGCTGAAGCTTCTGATATAGAGAGTCAGTGTTACTTCCTGTCGTTTGTATGAAACTGGACATCTTGGAAAGGGCACGAAGACTTGCTTCATAAACCTTGCTAATCAGATTTACCCCATTCGGGTAGAATGTTACTTCTTCCCGAAAGAACAGATTTAAGCACCTTTAAAAAGGGAGGCTCCGGCATTGCTGGAGGAGAGGCACTGGATGCTAATGGCTGTTCTCTATGGAATGTTCTGCCAGGGCGGCCTGTCAGAGTGACCCCATGCTTTACTGGAGTGATTCCATCTCTTGGCATTTTATTAGTTAGGATCTGGTTTACCGCACACAATGAAATTCAAGTTAAATATGCAAGGTTTGCTATCTTCATGTAAGTATTGGAGTGCCACTCCAGGGTCATTGTGGCAGATCATCAGATTTGTCAAGGACACGGGCTCTTCTGGCTTTCTCCCCTTTAAGTCTGGGCGCTTATCAGCACTTGCTACTCTAACAGCAGCTGGAATTCTGGTGCTATGGCTCCTGCCATGTCGCATGAAGGAGGAAGGGGAGGAAGAGGAGAAGGCAGTGACTTTCTTTAAGGATACCTGCAGGGAGGTTGATATGGCAGTTCAGATTATTTCCCATTGGCCAGAACTTAGGAGCAGTGGGCTACCCTATTACAAGGGAGGCTGGAAACGTATGTGAAGTTTGTACCTTGGATTACTAATTTCCCAGTAGCTGACTTAGTTATGCAAGCTTTCCTTATGGCTCTGATCCATTTCTAGGTATGCCCAGCATGCTCCAGCCTCTTTGAGGGTGCCCCCTTTCCTTCCTTTCCTAGAGATTTGTGCTCCCAGAACACGCTGTACCTTCTCTGTGTTCCCATGGCTGTAGAAAGAAGTGGAATCTTTTAACCAAGTATGATGTCATGTGATAGGGATGCAGGGGTTAGGCTGGCTAGGGCTTCTGAAGAGAGGCATAGTTTCACATGGGTTTCTCAGAATTGATTGTGGGGAAATAGGCCTTTCTCTGTATCTGTCTGTCTCCAGTGACTCTGTGTGTGTGTGTGTGTGTATGTGTGTGTGCGTTTGTATGTGTGTGTGTTTGCACACTCACTCATGTGTTGATAGACTTGAACCCAGATATTGAACAACTACTCTACCACTGAACTAGACCTGTAACCCCCTAGTCTTGTCTTTTCAGGGCCTCTAAAATTTTTTTAGATCAACAGAGCATATCTGTTCATTCAACATGATGAAGCTGAATATCTTCTAGGTTCTGCAACTCTGCTATGGGCTGAGGATACAGGGATATGTCAGAAGTGGCCTCCACCCTCTCGGAGCCCCTCTTCAGAGAGGGGTTCTCCTGAGAAAAAAGGAGCAGGGCTCGTCTGCCCATCCTTCCTCCCCAGTGGGTGCCAGGCATGGAAACCGGCCACGGTCATATTTTCGGAGAACAGTAGCAATCACATAGTTCTGTCTAGGTGGCAGGTGCCAGTGGAGGCTCCCCAGAGGAAGCGACATGTGAACCACCCTGTGAAGGGTGAAATTATTTTCCTCTGAAAGAGCATGATGGGAAAGAAGGAAGGTGATAAGGGGAAAATGTTAAATTTTGGAATAGATGGACACCCTTTGGCAGGGTAAAGACCAAGAGTAGAGGGACCCAGACATGAACTAGACAAGTGCCAACGCTTGACAGGGGTCTAGAGAGGTGGCAGAGGAAGCCGTAGGTGCAAAACATGACACTTTTTAGAAAAAGATAGACATGCTGAGAGCCAGGAGAGAGGCACACTCAACTAGGGAGAGAATGTGTCCAAATGGGTGGGCTGTTGTCAGCAACACAAGTCACAGACCAGAGTAGATAAGCCATGGGCTGGTGGCCAGGGTGGCCATTGGGTTGAGGAGCTGATGCGGCAGGTGGCAGACTGACGTGAGAATAGGACCAGGCTGTGCAGTCAGCAAGTGTTTGTCACAGAGGGGAAGAAACCTGGGGAAACCGAAGCCTGCAAGGAGCCGGCGAGCCCCAGAGGCGCCTGAGAAGGGAGTGCCACCCGTGGTCTTTGGAGATGCCCTCAACAGAAGGGAACTGAGGGAGATGTGTTGGCTGTCTGTCTGCCTGTCTCTGCAGAGTAGTGGACCATACCTGTGGAGAAGACAGACTGTGTGGGCAATAGGGAGGGAGAGGAGATGACCGAAACACGTACTCATGCTTTAAAACTATCTCTGCTTCCATTGTTTCTCTAGCTTCCAGTGAGAAGAACTCGCAGCCCTTTGTCGTCCTGCCCAAGGCCTTCCCGGTGTACCTGTGGCAGCCTTACCTCAGGCATGGCTACTTCTGTTTCCACGAGGCTGCTGAGCAGCAGAAGTTCAGCACGCTTCTCAATGACTGCATCAGACACCTGAATCATGGTAGGCTCAACCCGCGCTCCCCTAACAGCCACATTTTCTGAACTGCCTTAGTCAGCCATCTGCTACCAGAATTCTTAGAGCCTCAGAGGGGGTTGCCCTCGGGAAGTAAAGCAGGGGCCATAGGCAGTGAGCATGGAAAACAAGGAATCCAAAGTCTTTGCTGAATAGAGCGTAGAGCGTGGTGGCGGGTGCAGGCCGCCTATTCTAGAGACTGTCTCCTGGTTATTCACTGTCCTGGCCATTCGTTAACTGAATAATTTTTCCTACTCCTTTTCCCTGGCACTTTTATGTTGTTTGTTCATTTTTGGGGATTGTTTGGTTTTGAATACAGGGCTCTTGCTTTATAATACTAGCTGTTCAAATACTCACTATGCAGTCCTGTCTTGATCTCACCGTAAACCTTCTGGGTTAGTCTCTTGAGCACTGGGATTATGAGTTCTTGAATTTACCGTAAACCTCCTGCATCAGTCTCTTGAGCACTGGGATTATGAACGTGTACCACCGTGCCCAGCTTTCCTTGTTTTTTTAATTACACGCCAGCAAGAGTGTTCCAGGTAACCCTGGTAAAGCCTTAGTCTCTATGTCATTGCTCTCCTCGTTTATTTCTGTGTGATGTTTGCTCAGTTAAGATCAGTGGCAAGGTTCATTGTAGTCTAAGACTTGATTTTCAATTAGTGTTCCTGTCACTGTCACAGATGAAGCTAATGTTGTTTTACGTTTTGGAGGTTGTTCTCTGTGGTTCATCGGTCTTGTTGCTCTGGCCTGTGATGAGGCTGTGCATCTCAGCAAGAGGGAAGCAGGAGAGAGGAGGGGGCTGGGGTCCCATGATCTGCTGAAGGTCCTCAGTCATCTTCAGGACCTCCATCCATTGCTTCCCTTGATGCTACCACAAGCACACAGCTGGGGACCAAGTCTTTAGCACACAGCCCTTAGGAGGACTTACCCTAACCACGGAGGCAGTTCTTAAAACTTGAAGGAATGTAGGAATTGGGGGAAAGAATCTGATTCAAGGCCGGAGAGATAGCTTGGTGGTTAACCAGTGTTTGCTTCTCTCACAAAGGACTAGAGGTCAGTCCCTAGCACCCACTTTGGGGAGCTGACAGCTGCCTGTAACTCCACCTCCAGGGAGATCTGATGCCCTTGTCTGGCCTCTATGGACACCTGCACATGTGTGCTCATACACTCACACAGACCCACATATATGACTTAAAAGCAAATATGTGTTAAAACTTAACTAAACACAGGAGCTTTGACTCTACCCTTATGCAGTCTGATTCAATGTGATTGGTGGGGGGCAGGTTTTGCTTTTCTAACAAGCTCCCAAGTGATGTCACTGGCCACACTCAAAGTGGCACAGCTTTTTAAAGATGGCATTATTTTGATTTTTGGTATAGATTTACTTATGAATCCATCTGTTAAATAATTTTTTGCAGGATCTTTTCATTCCAGTGTGTCATTTCTGACATTTTTTTTTAAAAAAAATATGAATGCAGGTTTGTCCGGGCTTGCAGATAACTGAACTGTGTTCTTTGGCAGTTAGAGAGGTAGGCAGTCAAAAGTTACAGAGGGACTTAGTCTGTGCCAATCCTGTACAAGCGTAGAGTCAGGAAGCATTTGCTCTCTTTGGTAGTTTGAGTGCAAACAGGACGGAGGAAGTAACACACCCACAAATCCTGATTTGATAGCGAGCAAGGTTAATATGTTCAGGAGTAACTGGAAGTCACTGCCAAATGAGCAAGTATGACCAGATGATTCTAACCCTGAGGTAACTTAAAGATCTTCCAGATCATAATAGTGCAAACATGATACCCATCAGTATTGGCTGTGTGCAGAGTGATGCTGTCCCCTGATGCTGACATAGTGCAAAAGTGGTACCCATCAGGGCTAACTGTGTGCAGTGTGATGCTCTCACTGATGCTGACATAGTGCAAACGTGGTACCCATCAGTACTGGCTGTATGCAATGTGATGCTCTCCCTGATGCTGACATAGTACAAAAGTGGTACCCATCAGGGCTGACTGTGTGCAGTGTGATGCTCTCCCCCTGACATAATGCAAACGTGGTACCCATCAGGGTTGGCTGTGTGCAGTGTGATGCTCTCCCCTGATACTGACATAGTACAAAAGTGGTACCCATCAGGGCTGGCTGTATGCAATGTGATGCTCTTCCCTGATACTGACACAGTACAAATGGTACCCTTTAGGGTTGGCTGTATGCAGCATAAGCCCTGAAGCTGATGGGTTCTCTCTCCACTGGGTCATCAGAGCACTCTGGATGCTGTGTTTTGTGGTTTCACAGTCCAACAGTCGACAAAACACTCACCAGTCATTGTACGGAAGGAATTCAACACTTTGTTGTAAAATAGGCTTTGCAGTTGATAGTTTTACTCAACGGTAGGCTTAGGTGAGTATTTGAGCTTGTCTAAGGCAGGCTATGCTAAGCTGGGATGTCAGCCAGGTGTATTAGTTGAACTTTCAATTTATGATGGTCGTGTTGCAATGCTACCCCACCTTAAGATACGAGTACCTGTGTATGTGGAGTTCTGTGGACGTGCCCAGTAAGCACTTTGTCAAGTCCTGAGCAATACCTCCAGCTGTGTACAGAATTTAAGGTTTGTTTTGTCAGGGAGGTCTCTGAACAGGAGAGTATTGAGCTGAGTCATAGTAAAAAAAAATACCCCCCCCCCACATACTGTAGTTAATTTTTTTTTTTTTTGGTTTTTTTCAAGACAGGGTTTCTCTGTGGCTTTGGAGCCTGTCCTGGAGCTAGCTCTGTAGACCAGGCTGGTCTCGAACTCACAGAGATCCGCCTGCCTCTGCCTCCCGAGTGCTGGGATTAAAGGCGTGCGCCACCACCGCCCGGCTGTAGTTAATTTTATAGTGCACTTATTTTCATGTTTGGAGGTTTCCCCGAGATTATTAGTTCCACAGAGTGACACTCACTGGTGCTACATCTCACATCTCAGCCAGTTCTTGGTTTGTATGAATGTAGTATGCATGTATGTATGATGGATGGATAGTGTGTGTGTGTCCAACTATGTGCATGGCATGCATGTGGAGACCAGCTGATAACTTTTGTTATTCTCTTCTGTTACCACATGGGTTCTGGGGACCAAACTCATTTTATCAATCTTGGCAGCAAGTGACCTTACTTCCTGAGCCCTCTTGCAAGTTCCCACCTCTTGGTTTTAATGTGTGTGTCGATAGAGACTAATAAAAAAAAAAGAGATGTAACTCTGTTTTGCTACCGCGACTCCAAGTAACATAATATTGACTCTTAACTAGAGCCTTTATAAAAGCGATCCCCTTATTACTATCATGCCTGTGTCTTCCCAGAACTAGCTTAGTTTTCAGTATACTTAGAACCTCTGTGTTTGGGGTCTTGGTCTAGTAAGAACACACAGCTGGCACGGAACCCAGGAAATACAAAGCTGCCCTGAACAGAGAATGTGTTCTGCCCAGTCAAGGGACTTGCTGCATTCCCCATTCCTTGTACATAATAGGAATTTCTCTGGGGAGTTTTGGATGGTGTGTAGCCTGCATTTAGACACCATTTATGGAAGATCTCAGTCAATTCAGAATCCGGCTCTGCTCTCTAGGACGTTGTCAAGGCACGAAGACAATGAAGTCTAGTTATATTTCCCTGGTTTATGGCAAAGTCTTCAAACCAAAGACCGTTTGTTCCTCCACTGAGCCTTTATGCAGACAGTTGGGCACAGGCCATCATAGCATTACAGAGGGCAGCCCTTGGTTGTTGCAGGCCCATGAGCTCATGGGGGTTTTCCCATCTTGCCCTACCCCCTGATTTTTTTCCCCTTGTATTTGATGGTACAATGTACCACTGTTTTTTACTGAATCCCTTTTTCTGTCCCAAGTATCTACCTATTATTCATTGTATGATCTTGAATATGCTATTAAGGGGCTTCCTCAAGCTGCCAGTTCACTGTATTTGCTGGAGTTGTTCAGAAAGGGCAATAAGATACTGGCTGTAACTAGGGCCAGAGGCTCTAGGAGGCTGCTGCCACCGTTGTCTTCTGCCACAAGCAAGCAAAGGACTCAGTCTGCTGTTGTCATTGCTCCATTGGCTCTAAGGCCACTATACATTTCTGTTGAGAACTGGGTCCAAATGTTTGAGTACTTGAAATTAGCCTCTGTCAATCCCATAAAGGCTTTTAAAATTTTTATTTTTTATTTTTGAGATAGGGTTTCTATGTGTAGCCCTGACTGTCCTGGAACTTTTTGTGTAGACCAGGTTGGCCTCAAACTCAGAAATCTGCCTGCCTCTGCCTCCCGGCTTCTGGGATTAAAGGTGCACCACTGGCCAGCCCACGTGGACTTCCTATGATACATCCCCTAGTGCTCAGGTCAACAATAACTCTGCCCACGTGTTCAAAAAATGTTGGCTCCTAATTGTTCTAGATATTCATAACCATTCTGAATCCAGAAACACTGCTGTTGCACCTAAGAGGAATATGTATTTCGTCTTTAACCTTGACAAAGGTTCTATATCCTCTTTATATAGTATGGTTGTCTGAAGATAGATGAGATTAAGTAGAGAGATCTATGCTCCTTCGTCCTTCAGAGAGAGAGAGCAGTTGCTAAGACTGTTTTCACTAAGGAGCACCAACTGTACTGGGCAGTGGACACATGTCTGGTTTGCTTTTGTTCCTCTTTTTTATCTTTACAGAACATCACATTCCATCTCGATTTTATTGCGTGACATCTGTGTACAGCAGCTGCCGCCACCTGTCCATTTAGAATTCACAGTGTAGTTCCCAGTCCCTGGCCATGTCGGGTGCAACAAAGTGGGACTTATAGTGCCAAGATGTTCTGAGGCAGCTTTCTTCTCCAGACTTAGTTCTGTGCTTCACAAATACAGCCTGAACCCAGGCTGAGTGGACAGTGGTCATTATCAGTGCGCACCTGCTTCTCCGGCTCAGGCGATGTAGGACAGGGGAACGGGTTCCTGCAGGGAGGAATGGGATAATTGAGAGCTGGAAAGCAACATAGATTATGGACCATTAGAACTGAAGGAATTCTGTGAGCTGAAAGGCAATGATTCAGCAAGAGGAGACTAGGAAAGATAGGGAAATGGGCTAGATCCAGGCTAGAAAGGGGCTTTATAGTACGTATTAAGAAATTGAACCTTTTCTAAGAGTTGTAAGTAGGTAAAGGACCTGACTGGACCTGACCCTCATTTACCTTTAAGGGGTCACAGTGGCTGTAGCCTAAGCAGCATGGATAGGAGAGAGTAGCATTTTGTGGTGCCAGGAGGCCACTTAGGAAGTTTGGGCGAGCAACGACAGCCCAGTGTTCACCAGAGAGCACGAATTAGCGGGAAAATTCATAATAGAAAGCCAGAGTTCTTGCCCTAAAGGATTGGGAGACAAGAGAACATGGAGTAGATATTAAGATTATGCAGCATTACTGCATAAGTGGAGATTCTGCAGTGGAGGTAAATGCTGGCGCCCAGTTCAACAGTGCTGCTGGCCTGAAGGATGCCGTGTTAGTCTGAAGGACGGCTGCTACTTCACTGCACAAGAGCCTGTGCTCATTACATCATTAGGAACACTCAGGAAGAGGGGATTGTAGAACATCTGGGAACCATGAGGACCGTAGGTTGAGAACACCAAGAAGAACCCTGAGGATTTAGGCTAAGAGAACACTGCAATGTAACTAAGGACACCCTGAAAGCGATTCAATCACACGTGTAACCTCCAAGGGCTCTGGTGGTGGGGTGAGGCAGCTGGATGCGATGTTCTAAATGATTGCATTTTAGAATGGGTTCCTCTGACAGTGCTGTGTGCCTGGAGCGCTTCTCCAGAACTCCCATGTGAAGGCAAACGCTTTGATTAGATTGGATTTCGACACTTCGCATTGTTAGGTGTTCAATACACGTTGCTGAGTTAAATTGGATTTCAGAACAGAAGAGGATTTTACAATTCAAATGAGATGCAGCCAATCCTTTTATCGCGTTTATTTCCACACAATGCTTTATGTTCTGCCGCAGATCTCAGGTTCCTTTTCATCAACTTAATATCAACATGCAGCCTAGTCATACCTACACAGGAAGTTATTACTCGAGAGACTGCTGTGGGTGCCAATCAATTCTCACTGAAAATACTGAGTGATTTTTATTATGTAATATATGAGGACATACTTTTGAATTTGTGGCACCCATGTTTATGGACAAACAGATCTATGAGTTGGAAAATTCTATCTTATGCCTAACCAGTTTCTGGCCAATGTGCAACAAATGAACCATATTGGGAGATAAGCAAAATAAAAGAGACACAATTTTTATAAACAGTTCTCTGAATGCTTTTCCTTTTTGAAATTATAGAAATGTCTTCCTTTTCTTGTAATGCATAGAAAACCTCTAAGCAAGAGGCCTTATCTCAAAAACTGAAGTGGGAAAGTGGTGCAGGAAGACACGCACTGTCCACCCCAGCCTCCACATGTGTGTATATACATGAGCACATGCAACCGCAAGTGTGCACGTGAGCACAGGCAACCACATCGCTGCGAACCCCCAAATACGCAAGCACACACCTTTTATGAGCTGGGAACAAAGTGATTGGTAACTACTGTTTTCTACAAATGAGGCACCAGTTTCTTGTTTTAGAAGGGACGATCTTAAAGAAAACCCCTAAACTCATTCTCTATGTGCAAACCACTTCTGGAGTCTGCCTGAGCTTATCGTGTGACATGGGCAATACTCTAAAACAGCAGATGTTTCTCTTGTCCCTCTGTGGGTGTGAGGTCTTCTCTGAAGTCATTGCTTGTCCTCTTCTGGGCCTTTCAGGTTATTTAGAAGACCCCAGACTTGGGAAAGAACTTTGTGGTTTCCTATTCCATGCTTTAGCTTTTACTTAGGATAAAGCTTAAGTAGGGTCAATGTCTGTCAGTGGACGAGGACCCGGTGCTTTGACTCCTGGGCCTTCACATCTAGTTACTGACTCTCAACATTACTTTACAAAAAAGCAAGCCACCTTTTGGACATTTTGAAACACGACTCTTAAACTACTCTCATGAACTCTTGACATGGTCCACAGTAAAATAGATCTGGAGCTGTCATCTAAGGTCCTCGGAGACCTGGGATGCTGGGGTGTCTGGGTTAGTGGTACTATCTAAGCTGGCCTAACTATTCTGTCCTCTAGGTAAAAATAGCCAGATCATTTAGCTTAGATAGACCTGGAATATAAAGTATTTGATAGTATAGGTTGTATGCTAGTTAAAATTTTTATAGCTAAAATGCAAATGTATATGATTTTATACAATTTAAATTAAATTTTCTTCTGTATTTGAGTACCTGGGCTGGAACACTATAGATGTCATTGATGTGAAATATGACTTTATAATACTTACGCTTTTGGTTCTATTTAAATTACTTAGTGTTCTCAAAGCAATGTAAGAGCTGGAAGCAGAAGAAGGGACTTCCCCAGAGGCTGGAATAATAGAACTCATGCCTTTCAGGCATTTGGGTTCGTTATCCCAAAGCAGTCTTAAGTTTCTTAGTGAATAAAGCCTTGTTGCCAGGGAACTACATTTGAATACTTCTTGTCAAACACTGGTGTTTCAGTAACGCCAACACCCACTCCCTTCCCCCCTTCTTCTGAACATCATACTTCGGCACTAAATATGATGCAGTTCTACTAGTTAAGAGTTTTCAATTAGATTAATAATGTAAGCAATTAAGCAAGCAAAGAATTGATTGGAGTTAATTTATGCAAAAATTTAAAATTTGTATTGTTGAGGTTGGGAATATTCCAAAATCACTATAAAACTGCCTGTGGGGTAATTTGAGTAGATTTCAAGCTTTATTTATTTATTTACTTATTTTTTTATCTTAATTTGTAGTTGGGATGTGTTAAGTTCAAAACACAGTAGTGAGAGAGACCATGTGATGGCTGCTTTAATAGGTGATGACGCAGACAGCATCATGAAAGGATTCTGTTTGGCACACTAGGACTGTTTCACAGAGAAACCCTGTCTCAAAAAACTAAAAAAAAATCATCACTTAGAAGAATTTGGAGGAAATTCTGGTGGGGTGTAGAACGCTGAGCTGTGTGTCCCTTGTCCCATGCTGTGGATAGATTTGGAGGAGGAGAGAAAAGAGCCCCATCAGGAACTGTGGCTCATTCTATTACTTGTTTTGGGGTTCTTAAGCTAAACACTGAGTAAAAATGAAAGAATGCTACGGCATTTAGCAGGTGTAATGAGTCTTACTGCCCCCCTGAGGCTTCTCCCTGTCCTTCGTCACCTGTCCTCTGAGGGATGCCAACCTGGATGCTTGTGTGCTCTTCTTTGTGACTTACCACGTCTGAGTGACCGTCCAGTGTGCCTTCAAACTGTCTGCATGGACTCTGACCACGCCCCTCCCATGGTTTCTTTATTAGTATTCTGTCCCAGTACCTCATGCGTTATTGCCTGTAATTGTAAGCCACTGACTTCCAGTGCTAAATCTATTCCATTGTATTACCATGCTGTCATTTCTAAGACTCGGTTGGCTGTAAACAGGGACCTGGGCTGTTTCCAACATTGGTTTCTCAGAGTACCACTGTGAGTACTTTCCATGTGTTGCTTGTTTATAGGAATTTGATTTTTATTTTGTTTACTAATATCTTAAGGAGTCTGCTCATCTATGTTGACGAGTGTATTTGGCATGTATGTTTCCTGTTGGTTAATGTAAGGTCAGGCTTTATAAAATGGATTGGAGGGCTGGGCTTGTCGCTTAGTGGTCGAGCACTCGCCTAGCATGCATGAGGCCCTGGGCTGAATCCTGAGCTAACCGGTCTCCCTAAAGATAATTAGGGATGGTGGCACATGCCTTTAATCCCAGCGCTCGGGAGGCAGAGGCAGGCGGATCTCTGTGAGTTCGAAACCAGCCTGGTCTACAGAGCTAGTTCCAGGACAGGCTCCAAAAAGCCACAGAGAAACCCTGTCTCGAAAACCTCCCCCCCAAAAAATGTTAATTAGGGAATGTCCCTGCTTTTCTTCCCCTTTTTAATAATAGGAGGTAGTTTAGGTAAGGCTGGAGCTATTTGTATGTTTAGTGTTTGGTGGACCTAGCGTATCAGTGCATCTTAACTCAAGGCTCTTCTTTGTGAAGTCCTTATATATGTGTGCTGTGTCTTGATGGTGTGCTCTTCCTTCTACTCTTTACCTTCTCCCAGGGTTCCCCCCAACATATCTCCCTCCTAGCCTCTTGTCTTTATTTATTTATTTTAGTCCACTGAGCTCGATTAGTGCTGTCCACATGGGCATGGTGGGAGGCCACCCTCAGCTGTGTGCCCAGTCTTCCAGTGGCCGTCCTCCACCCAACCCCAGAAATTCCCTCTCAGCCAGCCAGCCACTGCTAATAGCTCCTCAGTCAGGGCTAGGGCCTTGTGAGCACCTCCTGAAGCTCGTCCTGAGGGCGTATTTGAAACCAGGGATTATATTTGTAAATTATTTTAGGACTATAACACGGTGAAATTCTGGGGGTAACCATTGTTTCTCTGTTGTCACACTGAAGTCTGCCCTCTGTGGGCATCCAGCTTCCATCACTGAGGCTAAAATGCTTGCTGTCCGCTTAATTGCTGTCCTGGGAATAATTCTATTTATTTCAAAAACATTTTCTCAACTGGGTGTGGAGACTCACGTCTATAATCCTGGCACTTGGGAGGATAGAGGCCGGAAGATCAAGAGAGTTCAAGGCCTGCCTCTGTTTCCTGGCAAGTTTGAGGCCAGCCTGTCTCTTTTGTTTGGGGTATTTTAGAATTGTAGAAGAACGTCTCAGCTGTGAATTTCCTTAGGCACTGGTAACTCTTTCAAATAGCTCCAAGCACTCGGGCTTCTGTGGTAGTGTCCCAGGGTCCTGTGGCTGGGTGACTTCGGCACTAGCAATGTGCCTCTAGTTTTAGAGGCTAGAAGGCTAAATCACGATACAGGCAGGGCCATTTCCTCTGAGGACAGTGAGAGGGGACCCACTGCAGGCTTCTCTCCTTGGCACTTAGGCGCTACCCTGTGCGGGGCTTCTATCGAAGATCCCGGGTTTCCGGCACCACTCGAGGAGGGCTTCTATCGAAGATCCCGGGTTTCCAGCACCACTTGCGGCGGGCTTCTTGACTGGCGAGGAAGAAACACCCACCACACACGAGGATTCTTTTCAGATCACGCTTTACTGGAGTGCATTTGGTTGAGGGAGAGCATAAAGCAAAGGGGGGCAGGAAACGAGAGAGCAAGAGAGAGATTAGAGGAAGACGCGAGAGATGCTAGGGAGAGACGCTAGAGAGAGAGACATGAGAGAGAGAGAGACACGAGAGAGGGCACAATGGCGGCTGCTTATATTGGGAATTGGCACATGGGTCGCCCTGTGATTGGCTGCCACCATCAGCTGACACCAGACTGCATCGAGAAAGGCCCAGGGACCCATATTCACTGCGCATGCGGGAAGCGGGGGACAGGCAGCTCTCAAAGGCATAGCCAAATATGGAGTTGTTTATAACCAGCAAGACAGGATGTGGTGCCATCTTGCAATGGCAATCCTGTCCAGCTCCCTGCAATCCTGAGACCTGCCTTTGTCTTCACACAGCATTTCGCCTGTGTCGTCTGTGTTTCTGTTCATGGCTGTGTCTGTGTATGAATGGCCCCCTCCTTCACCTTTGACACTTACATTTATTATATATCTATTTATGCATTTTTGTGTGGGCTGTGGAGGTCAGAAGAGAGTGGTAGTTGGTGCACTCCTTCCATGAGGGTCCTGGGGATGGAACTCTGGTCTTTGACAAGTACCTTTACCTACTGAGCCATCTTGCTGACCCCGAATTTCCATTTTGAAAACACTGGTCACACCAGATATCAGAGGCCTAGCCTATTCTGGAATGGCATCATCTTAACTAAGTATGTCTAAAAGGACTTTGTTTTCAGATAAAGTCACCTTCTGGCCTAAGGTGCTGTGCTTGGGAAACCACTCTGTTGACCCTCAAGGCCTGGCTGTGAGGTGGGGGCTGCTGTTACTTGCGTCCTTCTTGCTGTGCAGATGAGGTTGCTGCAGCAGCGGTTCCCACAGCTGGTTTAGCACAAAGTTTTAAACCCAGGCAGTATGAAGCTAGAGTGTATGCTCCTATGAATTGAAGCTTCCAGAGAAAAAGCCACACCTCTGCCTAAAGTTTTCCAGGACTGATTAAAATCCATAGAGAGTCCAATGTTGCAGGCCCAGAGCCATATCCTCTTGAGATGTCTCTAGTGCCTTCATGGCCATTTTTGTCCACCTTTGAGCTTCTGTGGTCAGTTGCATGCCATCAAATTGTTCTCCAATGGCAAACTTTGCTTGGCTTGTGTAAATATATAGCTGAGAATAACGTTGTGGGATGTATTGAAGGCATGGGGTTGAGAAACTCATAGTGTTCATGTATTTCGAGTTCTCTGTGTTTTAAATCAGTGGTTCTCAGCCTCCCCAATGCTATGACCTTTTCATATAATTCCACATAGTGTGCTGACCCCCAACCATAAAATTATTTTTGTTGCAGCTTCATAACTGTAATTTTGCTACTTGCTATGAATCATAATGTAAATATCTGTGTTTTCCAATGGCCTTAGGCGACCCCTATGAAAGTGTCACTGGACTCCCAAAGCAGTTGAGACCCACAGGTTGAGAACAAATGTTAACAGGTGTCCTTTACTTTGTTTTCCTGTCAGAACTTTTTTTCTGTTAACTGGACTTTTTGCCTAAGACAGGATCTCTCATAGTTCAGGTTGGCGTCTAACTCATTTTGATGTTCGGGTTACCCTTGGATCTCTAATCTGCCTGCCTCAACCTGCTGAGTGCTGACTTGTTAAGTAGATGCTTGGCCACTGCTGAGGTAACCTGCCTTGACCTGATTTTGTGTTTTAGTGATTTCTTCAGGAAACCAACAGTCACACTTGAGATCACCCCACATTGAGCAGTCAACGAGACACTATTTTATGGGGCTTTAAAAGGGAGCAGAGTTGGAGAGAAGCCATATCTTTTTTAATTTATTTATTTATTGAGGATTTCTGCCTCCTCCCCGCCACCGCCTCCCATTTCCCTCTCCCACCCCCGATCAAGTCCCTCTCCCTCATCAGCTTGAAGAGCAATCAGGGTTCCCTGACCTGTGGGAAGTCCAAGGACCACCCACCTCCATCCAGGTCCAGCAAGGTGAACATCCAAACTGCCCAGGCCCCCCCAAAGCCAGCACGTGCAGTAGGATCAAAAACCCATTGCCATTGTTCTTGAGTTCTCAGTAGTCCTCATTGTCCGCTATGTTCAGCAAGTCCGATTTTATCCCATGGAGAAGCCATATCTTAATAGCCACTTTGACACCTTACCAGGCCAACCTCCCTGTCAACTTCCTTTCCTGCTGGAGATTAGGGCGTGGTCTCTGTCAGAACCAGCTGGAGAAGAACTAAAATCTCTTCTTTCATGTGAACATCTCTGCCTCCTCAGCTCCCCCAGGGAATCAGATGAGCACACACTGCCTGTTCACTGCCCTGGCCATCACCAGTGTTCCACTGGCATGGTGCAAATGTGCCCTTCAAGTTACAGGAGAGGCAAAGGCTGGAACAAAAGAACTTTTAGAAAGGTTGTATCGAGTCTAGACCATTGTCTTACATTCTGGGGACAAAACAGAAATAAGGTCATGACCAATAGACAAAGCGGCATCTGTGGAGCCCATTCTGTCAATAGTGGGGAATTTATGGAATCGTTTTCTCCTGGTGCTGAAGAAGTGGAATGAAAGGAACATGAAATAGGCATGTCATTTAAGCCCATACCATCCCATTTCATGGCAATGCATGGCCAAGCCTGAGTGGTTTAGTTCCAGAGAACGTGTTGATCACTGCCTTGTCCTTTTTCGGTCTCTGCAAGGAGGATAATTGTTGATGATTCAGGGGCTGACAAATGCCTATGAACAGACAGATTGACTTCTGGTTGTTCTGGAAGAAGTGTGAAACTTCTGTTCTTTCTTCTGCAGATGCTTCATGAGCTAAAAGTTTCCTAAGGTGAACTGCCAAGGGTGGTTATAAATGTCACTGGCTCTCTGATAGTGTGATCGATTTGTACTGTTGTCTTTGGCTCTGATGAAGTTCAGGGAGACCCCCAGCAATGCTGAAACACTTGTCTCGTTTCTCTTCTCATCTCTAGTTTCACACTTGTGGTTTAAAATGAAGATTGTACTGTTCCCTTTGCCGGCCTATGGGCTAATGAAGATGTCTCTGGAAATATAAACCTCATAACTGAAAGGAAGGGAGCATATTTGAAATGGAAATACCATATAATAGGGGCTCACAATTGTGTTAAATGGATTGTCACGCTTTATAATCTTGAAAGTATATTTCTCATCATCTGACTTGCTATTCTCACTACTCTGTGCTTTCTTCTCCCTTTGAGCTAAATCTTAGGCCAGTGACTCACTTTGGATTTCTTTAACTTTCCGAAGGCCTTAGGATCTATGTGATTTCCTCAGGAGTCTGTTTTTAAGGATTATTTACATGTGAAGGTGTGTGCATGCATGTGTGTGTATGTGCTATATGTGGGTTGCATGTGGGTTCCTGCAGAGGCCAGAAGCTATCTTGAAGCTTGAGATGAGGACAATTGTGAGCAGCCTGACATGGGTGCTGGGAACCAAACGGGGATCTCCTGGAAGGGCAGCAAGTGCTCTTAACCTGGTGAAGTCACACCAGTTATGGGCCAGAGGTCTGATTCCTTCGCTAACCAGCACATGCTCTTGGGAGACAGAGTTCTTTCCTGACTACCTACACAGTGACCCGCCCATCCTACCCCCAACCTTCCCCATCACCCATCAGCCCTCCAGTCTAGACTTCTGTTTTACATAAAACAGTATTTCTGCATTCTTACATGGTTACCTTGTGAGAACCCACCTAAGTTAAGCTGATTTCTAAGATTGGGCAGGGAGAGTGAAGCACGTTTCATTGTGCCATCGTTTAAATTACCGAGTTCTTTGGCTGTACCACATGGAATGTTCCTTCTTTACATTAAAAAAATTATCTACATTGGATGCCATATAATTCTCGACAGTCACACTGGTGATCGTACCTGCTGTTGGTTCACAATAAATGACATCATCAGCAACAAAAGAAACCAGACATTTCTCCACGTGTGCAGGCTTTCATCCTCGTACCAAAGTGACCTCAGACTGTCCTGAGAGCTTTGCTAGAACTACAGCAAGGAAGATAACAGCTTCCACTAGTTCTGCCATATTCGGAGGTGTAATCACACCGGTTCATAGATCGCAACGACACATATCCTAAATGGCTGCCTGCTTCTCTGCACTTCCTGAAGGAATAAAACGGAAATGAAATGGTTTGCCATATGCATGATGACCTAATTAGTGACAACGTACTCGTTAACGTTGTTAGTCTTTCCTGAGCGTGTGTGATGGGACAACCCATGTCGACAGCAAGTCTATTCCTGAGACAGATTCACTGTCCTGTAGGAGCTGAAGTCCAGGCAGGTGAGAGAATTTGAGATGGCAGAGCCACCAAATGCTATATTCATCACACAATGCTATATTCATCACACAATGCTATATTCATCACACAAGCCTGAGCGTTTGGCTCGGAAGTGCCGACTCCTCTCTGCTGTTTGTTCAAGAGCTCAGAACGGGATGTTTGCATTTTTCCTCTACCCGTTTTTAATTCTTTTAAATTTTATTTATTTATTTATTTATTTATTTATTTATTTATTTATTTAACAAACCAATTCTGGTTCACCCTCTCCCCTCTCTTCCTGCTTCCTCACCTTTCCCCCACCCCACTTCCCATCTGTTCCTCAGAGAGGGTAAGGCATCTCTTGGGAAGTCAATTAAGTCTGTCCCATCATCTTGAGACAGGACCAAGCCCTTCCCTCACCCGCCAAATAAGGATAGGAACAGTTACTAAATGCTCACTGATGTACTGGGTGCGGAATACACTCTTTCGGTCTTCTTGGCAGTGCTGCACAGAAACAAGTTCAGCTTCTATTCGGAGACAAAATGAGTCTCATGGAAACTGAGACCATCAGTACCATAAGCTATTAGAGTTAAGCTTACTGACACCCAGATGCAGGTTGTGTTATTTTCTAGAATTTGTGTGGACAAGATTGAATTCTGTGAGGTCTGTAAACCAGGTTCGGAGATGAGAGGACTGAGAATATTTGGTTTAACAATGATTTATGAAGGGAAGAGTCTTCAAATATCATGTCTGTTAGAAGGATCCCTTTGCTCTGCTCCAAAGGCTGAAAGTCCCTTATAATCATAGGCAAGCTGGATTCTGAAGTTACTGATGCACTTGCTTGCTTCCTGGAATTTTATTTAATAAAAATAGAAAGTAGAGTCACCGTTTAAAATGGAGAAACCCAAATCTGAACTTAGTTAAAGCCCTTGCTGTCTTCTGTCACACACATCTTCAAGGAATAGCACTTCCTGAACACCAGTGGTGAAACCTTGGGTTGGCCCTCAATGCGCCAGACGAAGACAAGAACAGTCCCCATACTCTGAGTTCACTCAAGAGCATAATGTGAGTTATTCTGGAGAAAGATAAGGTCAATGATGGTGCAGGGGAAGGATTGGTCTCCATGTTCAAAGCCTTCATAAAGCAGAGAGCACTGGACACGTCAGCTACTAACACCTGCACAGATCCTGTGAAGAAGAGGAGAGATTGCGTCACTAAACAGGAAGTCCCTGTCACTCCTCAGAGGAAGCAAGTGCTCTTAAACTGACAGAACCTGGTGAGAGATGGAGCACTCACTGGCAGGAGGATGAGATGGAGGAGGGAGACCATGCATGTTAGTTCATCAGTTTTTCTCCCCATGGCTGTTGTTGAACTTCACAGGATACAGCAGAGAGGGGTGGGGGCTTTAGAGATGAACAAGGAGAGATCTTCAGGTCTCAAGCCGAGTCTAGGTGTGATAGCTGCTGTTGGCACTTCCACACACCTGGAGAGGAGGCTAGTCAATTAAGGAATTGCCTCTATCAGACTGTCCTGCGGGCATGTCTGTGGGAGTATTTTATTGATTGCTAATTGATGTATGAGGGCTTAGGCATGGTAGGCAGTGCCATTCCTGGGCAGGTAGGCTTACTGCTATATAAGATAGCTGAGCAAACCAGGAGAAGCAAGCCTGTGTTTCTTCTATGGACTCTGCCTCTGGGTTCCTGTCTTCGGTTCCCTCAAAGATGGAACCTGTAAGCCAAATGCCCCCTCCAAGTGGGTTTTAATCAGTGTGTCTCATAGCAGCAGAAAAGTAAAGAAAGATGGTAGGTGGTTTGGGAAAATGTGTTGGGCATGCTCTCATGTTGACTTTTTGCAAGAAAAGTCCAAGTAAATCTTACCATTTTCTCTTCTCTTTGAATGGTACAGTACCTGCAGGTGCTCCTGAATCTGTGAACAGAATGGTAGGGAATTGCATTTATGCAGGAGCAAGGCAGGATCAAAAGGCAGTAAACCTTAGGGACCTGGGGAGGAAAGGGACTCCCTCGCCTAGAAATCTGGTTGAAATCTTTGCCATTGACAATCAAGAATTCTAACACAGTTATCAACAGCCACCTAAGGCTTTCCCTCCTTCCAGCTATAAACCCACAATTGTCTCAGATCTCACCAGAAATCTCCCCTTTTAACTCTTGTATAATCCTACTGGCTCCTGGTTTCATACATACTGGTCCCATCCAAGCCACCTCCAAAGCTACCCTTTAATCTCACTTTCACAGAGAGAAAAGGTTTCTCAGTAACCCTCTGAGATGTTATTTAAACCACCAAAATGGTAACTATGGCTAAGGTTCAGACACTTAATTGGAACTCTGCTATGCTCCATTCATTCCCTGGGTCTTTCTTTCTATCTCTAATAAACCCCAATTCTTGCTTCCTACCGGCACGTCCTGAAGTTCTTTTGTGTATCAAAGTCAAGGATGCTCTTTCACTGGAACTGAGATCCTAAACGATTAAGAGAGCTCTTTGGGCTGCTGAGGGCCGGTGATAGCTTAGAGCTACAACTCCACCCCTGGCCACTAACAGATGGACACTTGCTTTCTAATGATACCTAAAGGATGCACAGTTGCGGGGCTGGAGAGATGACCCAGCTGTTGAGAGAGCTTGTTCCTCTAGAGTTCCAATCCTGGCATTCACATGGTGGTTTACAACTGTCTATAACTCCAGTTCCAAGGCATCCGGTATCCTGTTCTGACATCTGCTGATGCCGAGCATACATGTGGTACTCAGGCATCCATGCAGGCAAGACACAGATACACATGATACACATAGAATGATTTTTAATGAAAGAAAAAAATGCACAGTAGTAGGGAGAGAGGTACTTGTGCCTTTCTGATAAACTGTATTGCAGCACACAAAGTATGGTTAAATATGAAGGCTGACCTACCTACCTACCTACCTTCCCTTCCCTCCGCCTCCTCCTCCTCCTCCCTTCCACCACCAATAGTCTTCTGCCAACATATACTGACTGGGCATCTTTTTATCCCGAGCAATTGCTAGGTGTCAGGAATCCAGTTTGGGTGTTACTAGTAACCAAAGAGGAAACTAGTTACCATGTGCCAAGAAGTTCTGAGAGGGGAGTTTGGTTTAGACTGCTCTAGAGAAGGAATCTGTGAAGGAATTACATGGTATATTCGCCTGGAAACCTTGTGATCTAGTGCAAGAGTTGACGTGTGGGATCTGTAGGACCAACCTGGATGCCAGCTGTTTGGTGTGGAACTCAGCCACACTGTCTGCCCAGGTGTTCTTGCCTGCTTTTGTGAACGCAGAAAGTACCATGACTGGTAGAGCCTGAAATACTATGATATTTTGCCTTTCACAGAGAAATCTTGCTTACCTTTGGTCCAGAAAACACGTGAGAAAAAGAGCTGTAAGTCAGCTGTGGTGACTCACAATTAGAGCTCCAGCATTTGGGAGTCTGAGGCAGGAGGATTGCCATAAGTTCCAGGCCAGCCTGGGCCACAAAGTGAGGCCCTTGCCACAAAACAAAAGAAAGAAAAGAAGAAATACAGTATTTAGTTTGACCCAGGCATTTCTGGGCAGAGTGAGTCGTACACTTGGGAGGACTGAGACCTTAATGTGGAAAACAAAACCAAAATTAAACAAAAACCCACTTGGAAGTGGTAGTGAATCTCTCTTCATGAAGTGGACTTGACGCAGACAGGAGGCATTTTCTGAAGCGAGAGTACATCTTTCAAAGGGATGCTCTTCGTGTTAAGTGTTAGGCACGGTGGATGTAAGAGGTGTGTGCCAAGTCAGGCTATCTTGGGCTCAAATCTTGGCTCTAACACTAGTTAGTACGTGTGTGGCTCTCACTGTTCTTCACTGTCCTCGGGTCTAAGACAGGGACACTTAGTGCCCACCCGCATGGTTACTTTGCAATGGTTACTTTGCAAATTATATAAGATTAATATGAGGAAATCATTACAACTGCTGACCCATAGGTCACAGACATTATTACTAAGTACAAAAATAATTTTATAAAGTAACACTTTAGATTATATCCCACAAAACAATCACTGTTTCTGTTTCATTTTCCTATCCTAAACCAACATATTTTTTCGTGATGTTTAATCTCAGATAAAAGTGGTAGCTTGTAAACCATTCTAGTTTCATTCTGCTGCTGTAATAAAACACTGACCAAAAGCAACTCCTGGAGGAAAGGGCTTACTTGGCTTATATTTTCAGGTCACACACAGCCCATCGTTGAGGGAAGTCAGGGTAGGAACTTGAAGCAGAGGCCCTGAGGAACACTGTTTGCTGGCTCTCTCGTAGTCTCCTGCTTAGATAGCTTTCTTATACAGCCCAGGGCCACCTGCCTAGGAATGGCACCACCTACGGTGGGCTGGACCCTCCTGCAATCCCTCACACACATAGGCTGATCCGATTGAGACAGTTTCTGAAGTGAGGATTTCTTCTCAGGTGATGCCCTGCTATGACAAGTTGATAATTAAAGCTAATTAGCCTATAAATTACGATTCCTCAGCCTTTTGAAGATGATTTCATAATATTTTGAAATTTTTAGTATGTTGACAAAGTTATATTTTCTCCATAAGTTTGAGGTATTTGTCTCCGTGTCTCCCACTCCTGTTTGTTGGTGCTATCTGTAGGGAAGTACACACGCCACTGAAATGTTACTCTTGTTTACATTTTCCTACAGCCTCGGCTTTCTTGGATGACCACCACTACATGTCCTTTTCCTTGTCACCGTCTCAGGCTGCAGTTCTGACTTAACCGCACAGTTTAAGCTCAGGTCCTCTCCAGCTGACTCAGGGGACTTTGCTCTTCAGGGCTTCTTTTATTTTCTGTTTCCTGAAGTCTATACCTTGATGTGAGCACTCTGCCACCCTCTTCCTTCAGTTCACTCTTTCCTAAAGTTCTGGCTTTGATTTTGGGCTTGTAGAAGCATGTGACTGGTGATCGATCATGGTTCTAAAGGCTATGGGGCGATCTAAGGGCATGGGGTGACCAACGGAGGAGACTGACTGCTTTGCACCCCATCACTAATTGTTTCCTTTCCTTACCTGTATCTCAGTTTCCATAGCAAAGGCATTCTCACAATTCTGTCCATGGAACTGGCACCTAGGCCTTCCAGTTGCCTGGTGGGCTATGCCAACTGGACCCAGCACATGGCTCGTGCACTGTTGACAGTGTTACAGCATCATGAACATGAGCATGGCCAGGCTAAGAGAACAAGTCAGAGAGGGTGAAACAAAAAACAGGTAGTGGAATGTGCTCAGTTTCTGTTTTGTATCCTGTTGCCTGGTTTCCACAAGCTACAGAGCTGTTAGGGAAACAGAAATCCACCCCCAGTCCTCTCACCCGAGTGACTGTGGAAGGCATTGAACCCACCAGAGCTGGAAATCACCTTACACCTTACATGGTGTGCTTCGTGCCCATCATCTGGTAGGTGGGCATGGCGAGGCTGAGTGGTTTGCCCAGGGTCGTTGGTAACAGCAGTAGGCTGGTGCACGTGTAAGATGTACAAAGCCAAGTGATTTCTTTTGAGTCAAGTGTTCCCCTTCTTTGGTTTGTTTTAGTCTCATCTAGTATACATACACCCACACAGTTTATAGGAGCACATAACTCTGATCATATCATAACAGCTAGGCTATTTTCCCTCATTCTTTCCCTCCGTTCCTTCACAGGCAATGTTAAAGCCTATATCTTCCTCATGTTTTCCTGTGTGCATGCACACATGATAAGGTTTGTTATTTGGTTGCTGCTTTAAAAAGAAGATCATCTGATCCTTACTCTTCTACCTTGGTTTTTTTGTACCCAGTGCAGCCTTGTGGAAACCTCTTCTGAGTAACTGGCATGGTTCTAACTCATTGCTCAATGGATTATAATATTCCATGGCTTGTAGTATACACTGGTCAGCCTTGCTCCACACTGGTCAACCATGCTCCGCTCTGGTCAGCTATGCTCCACACTGGTCAGCCATGCTCCAC
>NW_004949095.1:495335-507918 GCF_000317375.1 Microtus ochrogaster
ATAAAAAAATAAAAAATAAATTAAAAAAAACAATAGCCTTTCCCCTTTTTCTCACAACTACTAAATTCCTTGATTATATTAACATTTTTGTACATGTGTCCTCATGTTCTTATTTGTGTAAAGCTGTGCCTAGGAAGTATGGTTGGTGAGTAAATGAGTTTTTAACTTAACCGATCCACCAGGTTACTTTTTAGCTGTACTCTAAAGTTTCACGTGTTCTATAGCACATAAGAGCACTCTGCAGCAGCAGCACTGTGGTAGGACTTTCTGTTCCTTGTGAGCACCGGCAGGCCGCCAGGTCAGAACGGCTCTCTTCTTTATTCTGGTGGGCCTTCCCACCAGATTTCCATTCTGTGTGAATTTTTCATTTTCACTCATTCATTCTCCTTTTGTTTTATTATTGTTTTACAAGAGTTCTGTGAAAATTTCCATATTTACCCATTTGTGTATCTCCACTAATGATATCTTTTCAAATTCATTATTTATCTGTTAGCATTGACTCGTTTTACTGCTATTAGCTTTTAATTACAATATATTTTGCCGTGTAAAGATGCTTAATTTTTATATAGTCACATATGTGTGTCTGCTTTTTCTTTTGTATTGTTTTGGATTTCCTGCCTTTGTTGAGATTTTCCTTAACCTCAGATTATATAGGTAGTTTTCTCATTTATTTTTAGATTTTTTTATATTGCTATATATATATGAATTATTTTACTTTTTGTGTATGAGTGCTTGCCTACATGTATGTGTATATGCCCACATGTGTACCTGGTGCCTGTTGAGAGCAGAAGTGGGCGTCAGGTCCCCGGAACTGATGTTACAGGTGATCGTAAGTTATATGTGGGTGCTGGGAATGGAACTTGGGTCCTTTGGAAGAGCAACTGATGCTCTTTACCATCTCCTGGATTGCTAGATTTTGCCCTGAAGTCCCTCATCTGTGCAGAAATTCTTTTCGTATGTAAAATATTTCTGGGGTCTACTGTTTTTTCCTATGTGGATAGACAGTTGTATCCGCACCATTCATGAGATAATATAACTTTCCCACTGAACAGTAAAATGATATGCATATATCTTGAGGTTATCTGGGCATTCTTCTCTACCATGTAGCTGTAATTTTGATTTGCCATAGATTATAGGTTTTTGTTGTGTGCTATTATACCTGATATGAAATTTCCCCTTACTATTCTTTCTTGACTATTTTAGGCATATATTCTTATTTGTTAACTTGTGTTCATTGGAGTTAATTAGCTCCTAATGCCTGCTGGGATTCTAATTGCGAGCTCATTAAGCTACAAATTATTTTTGAAAAACAATTCAAATGATCACATGAATTGGTCTATGGGTGAAGTTAGAAGTTCAAGTTAAAGCCTGGCTCCCTCTCACGGGCTAGGCCGAGGGTCGGAATAGGCGTTTTCCCTGCCCTGGTAGAGCCTGAGCCTGCAGTTGAGTAAAAGAGAGGAAAGAAAGTATTAGTGGCCCTGGAGAGCCTACTACATGCCAGGCTGTCTTTGGTCCTTTACTCCAGGTGTCTCAACTTAACCCCCTCCCCCCCACTGCGATCACAGTTAGACAGTTTCTGAGCTCAGGGAACACACCCCACGGAACTCTGCTGGAGGTCTCTGCATCTGAATCTGACATAAACTAAATCTCTGTTCCACCCCATGGGGTTGAAAGCTTCCTTGCTTGGGTGTTTCAAGTTGGAAACGCTGCCGGGAGAGGATGGGATTGTGCCTCTGTGTGCGGGGGCAGACCCTCCCTTTGCCTGGGATGCCTCCACCTGCCACAGTTCAACCTATGCTGCTGTAACTTACCTCGCTGCCCCACAGCTACCTGCATGGAGAGTGAGTCGCTGTGCATGCCTTTACCAAACACATATTAAGCAGTTGCTCTGTGTTTGCTCAGGGTGCTGGGGCTCCAGTGGTGAACATCTGTGGACTGATTTCCCCTACTCTCACTGCTATTCCTGGTTGGCTTCTTGACTGTAGTGATGTTTGTTTTTAATTTAGAATTAAATGTTGCCTTGCCTAATGCACTTACTGGTCAACTAGAAATATGGGCTTCGATGAAAAGTTTCATATTAATTTCATCTTAATTAGAAATTCAGAGTCTGTACCAATCTGAGCAGCATTCATTTAACAGATATTTATTGAGAGTATAGTATATGTCGAGCATAGTCAGGGGCCAATGGCAGAAATAGAAAATAAATCATAAATATAAATACAAATGATTAACTTAGATACATGTTATAAATACTGTGAACAATAATAGCTGGGGGTAGAGGAGATACAGGCTGAACTGCATAACAAACCGCAGTAAACATACAAACTTGAATAGAGGAAACTGTGCCCAGCTTGGAACTTGAAACATGGAGATGTAGAGATGCTGTGTTACTAATTAGATTTTTATCTTATTTTATGTGTTTGGGTTTTGCCTGCATGCATGTCGGTGCATCGTTTGCATGCCTGGTGCTCAAAATGGCCAGATCCCCTGACACTGGAGTTACAGATGGTGGTGAGCCATATGTAGGTGCTGGAATGGACCTTGGTCCTCAGAAAGAGGAGTCAGTCCTCTTAACCAGTCCCTGTCTAATCCTAATTGTCTCCAGAACCCTCAGTTCAATGCTGTAGTCAGACTGAGTTCCACCTCCTAGTCTTAATAGTGGGACTTAAACTCCACCGTGGAGCCTCGGGGGACCTGGTCAAGGAGTATCCAACCATAGCCTTCAGCTTAGGGAAAAGTTCTGGGAAGACATGATGATTTCCCAATGACACATCCATCTGCCTCAAGACTACTCAGAAATGTCCTCCCTTGGAGCCTAAGCAATACCTGGTGTGGTAAGGAGAACTGCTTGAGAAGGAGAGTGCCAATGCTCTAACATGTGAGATGGGGAAAAATTAAAGCAACATCTTCCAAATAACTTCCATCTGATTAGTTTTGATCTGTAAGCCCACACTATTTAATACACAGTAGTCTTTTCCATTATCAGTAATGATAATCGGCCTAGAATAATTCATATCTCTCATAGTTATTCAGTGAATAAACATTGCTGTGCTGTGGGGTAATTGAAGAGACATTAAGAGCCCATTCAAGTTCCGTAATTCCACTGTGTCTTCCTTAATCACAAAAATGCAGTCAGGAACTGTGAATACACAAGAAGCATCTTGCTGGCTTACAAAAACACACTCATGTAGGAAGCAAATCACATGTGTTCATGTATTCAAACCTCTGACCCATCCAGCAGGGATGGAGATTTTTTTTGTTTTAATTTCCCCTTTCTGTGTTTTACCATCAGGGAATCTGATCACTGAATGCATTCATTACATAGTTCCAAGGGATGAATTACATCATGCAACTCAAAGTTTTAGTCACTACTGACAATAGGTACCAGAGGCATCTAAATTTATCAAACCTTTTGGCTGTTTTTCTATTTGGTAGAGAGTAGGAGTTGGGTGAGCCAGCTGTTTCTATAAATAAAGCGGGTTGTTATGAGGCTGTATCCTGTTTGGAAATGATCTCATCTACTATGTCCATTGGTAGTTAGCAATTTTCTACCACACCAAGCAGTCCTGCTATGGATTCAGCATTGGGGGGAAGCCCTCAAAGTTAAGCTGCACCAACTCCTCACTGGCCGTCAGGAGGTCTGTAAGACACTGCCAAGGTCTTAAACTTGAGTCAAACAATTGACACAAGGACTTGTCACAAGTCACTTTATTTCCTCTTTAATCCATGAGGTGAGCTGTGTACTGATGGATCAGAGCTTCCTTTATTGATATAGAACAGGTCCCTTTTAAATGATGTTTGAACTTTACCGGGTGTACAGTGGTTATGTGTTCTTTCTGCCTCTGTACCCACTGGGATAAGCAACTGCCCCTTAAACCCCGAGTTTCCCTGATCCATAAGGTAGACACTTGCTAGTCACCCATGGCCACTGAGCCCTTGAAGTGTTCAGACTGAGATAGTCTGTACATGTGAAAGTTACATCAGATCCCAGAGGCTTGATACTAAACAAGGACATGAGGAGACAAGTCCTTGATAACCCTGTACTGTTAACCAGGCATTTGTCTCTGTTTCAAAAGAGCAGAAGGAGCAACTAAGAAAGGGTTTATTTTGTTCATGATTTTAGTCCATCATGGCTAGGAGGCTAGGAGGGAGGACAGCTCACATTATGACATCCAGGAAGCCTGGAGAGCGCATGCCAGTGTGTGCCATCTGTGTGTGTGCCTTTTCTTTATTCCATGTGGGACCCTGGTCTATGGGATTAGTGCTGCTCACATTTAGGGTGGGTCATCCCCCTTAGTTAACCGTGTCTGGAAATGGCCTCATAGATACACAGAGAGGTGTCGTTTGTGAGCCTCCCAAGCATATTCAAGTCAGTCAAGGTCACAGTCAAGATTAAAAACAGTGGGGCTAGAGAGATGAGATGGCTGTGGTCAAGAGCACCCGTTGTTCTTACTGAGGACCCATCGCATGTTGTTTCAGTCATCCTAACTCCAACTCCAGGGCATCTGATGCCCTTTCCTGACCTCAACAGGTACCAGACACACACGGTGCACACACATACATGCTGGTAAAACATCCACACACACACAAAGTTAAATAAATCCAAATTAATTAATTAGCTAATTAATTTAATTAAACATTATTTACTGCCCTAGATATTTGGTGTATTAGTGCAATGTGTTATTAAAGTTAACTTTTACCTGTTTTATTTTTGGTGTGACTACTAATAAATTTAAAATGGAATATGTAGTTTCCATTATCGGTCTATTGAATGACAGTAGACTAAAATCTCTTTTGCTTTTCCATTTCCCCTGTTAGTTCCTACAAGAAGTCTTTTTTATTATTGATTTTATTGAGCTCTACATTTTTTTCTGCTCCCCTCCTTGCCTCTCCCCTTCAACCCTCTCCCATGGTCCCCATGCTCCCAATTAACTCAGGAGATCTTGTCTTTTGCTACTTCCAATGTAGATTAGATCTATGTATGTCTCTCTTAGGGTCCTCATTGTTGTCTAGGTTCTCTGGGATTGTGATTTGTGTACTGGTTTTCTTTGCTTTATGTTTAAAAGCCACTTATGAGTGAACATACATGATAATTGTCTTTATGGGTCTGGGTTACCTCACTCAATATGATGTTTTCTAGATCCATCCATTTGCCTGCAAATTTCAAGATGTCATTATTTTCTTCTGCTGTAAGGTCTGGAGCAACAAGCAGAAAACTCTTTTTTTTTTTGCTTTTTTCAAGATAGGGTTTCTCTGTAGCTTTGGGGCTTGTTTTGGAACTAGCTTTTGTAGACCAGGCTGACCTCGAACTCACAGAGAACTACCTGCCTCTGCCTCCGAGTGGTGGGATTAAAGGTGTGGGCCACCAATGTCTGGCATCCTACAGGAAGTCTTTAGACCAAGTATTTGTTATCGTCTGCAGTCTAGAGAAGTGTGTGCGAGTATGCGTGTGTGTGTGTGTGTGCGTGTGTGTGTGCGTGTGTTTGTGTGTGTGTGCGTGTTTGTGTGTGCATGTGTGTGTGTGTGCGTGTGTGCGCGCGTGTGTGTGTGCGAGTATGCATGTGTGCGCGTGTGTGTGCGTGTGCGAGTATACATGTGTGTGTGGGTGTGCGCGTGTGTGCAGGCACGCATGTGAACATGAAAGGTGAGCAAAAGCAGTCTGGGTAGTGAAAGGACAAAGGAGGGGAAAGAAGCAAGTTGTATGGGCATTGGTCTAAGATGCCACCTAACTGTCAGTTTAAGCAAAGAACAAAGAAGAATCGCTAAAACAGATTGGCTTCCCATAGGGCGGATTTGCTCTTTGCTTTAAAGTAAATAGGGCCCCTGGAACACAGAGTCAGCAGCCTTCAAATGTAAACACGCACACACACACACAGCTCCAGAATAGACCCAAGCAGGAAGTTTTAAGAATTAGGCATCTCTATCCTTAGTTAACATTAATGAACAAAGACTGACCTATATTCTAGTTGATAGTCTTGATTTGAACAAAGTGCATTTGATTCTATAGCATTTTATTAATGAGAAAATTCTGGTGAGATAGCTTGTCTTACGGTTATATCTAACTATATATGACAGTTTTTCTGAAGAACTGTATATGATTTTATAAAATTCAGCGTTTTGAGTGGGTGTTAAATGACTTCTATCAGGCAGTCTATATTTTGCAAAGGAAAAAGAAAAAGGGGCATTTAAGCACCAAGCGCGTGTGACTAAGTCGATGATTTAATGCCGTATGTGTCAGTTTTGCTCTAACCTCAGTGTGGAGCATAAAGTAGCAAACCAAAATATTTTCACTGTTTTATGGGTTCAGTTAATTAGACTGCCATTTGATGAGCTCAGAGACGGACATAACATGAGTGGAGAGGACACAAACCGCCCAATGGAAGCATTGCAAAGGCACACCAGTCATGGTACACATCCTTATGGCTATACTGGTGACTTCCAACAGCCCATAGACAGATGACTTTGGGGGGTGGGCAAGAGGGTGAGGAAAGAGAGGGGGCATGTGGCCTTGAGTCTAGACCTTTCTGTCCCCAATAAGAATATAGTCATGGAAATCACTGTAGATTTGATAATAAACTAACTGGCCTTTTAGAGGCTTAGCCAGGCTCTCATTTGAAATTAGACCCACAGAAGCAAAGCAACTTGTCTTGAGCCCCACGGTAGAATCGGCAGTCACTACGACACTATAAAATCAGGGTACCATATAAGTACCCTAGGCAGAACCTAGAATGTGCTCATGGGCATGCTTTTAGAATCTAAGGGGCAAAGTGCCGTGGGACTGTGTTGACTCTGGAGATATAAAGACAACTCATGGTTATGCAGATAAGTAAATGTAAGTCTGTACGTATGTAGGTATATATAATCACCACCACCATTGTCATCATGGTTTTTTTGTTTTGTTTTGTTTTGTTTTTTTTGAGACAGGTCCCCAGCTAGCCCAGACTGGCTTAGAGTCACTGCATAGCCCACCCTGGCCTCCTGTTCTCAGCAGCTTTCTGCCCTCAGCCTCCTGAGGGTGCCTAGCATATTTTAAATGTTTTTTTTTTAAATCAACATGTATCTTCGAAAAGTATGGTTAATACAGTTTATAAATGTTAAGTCCAGAATTAAACTCCTCGTAACTCTTTTTGTTTCTTACTTTTCTCCTTCCAGCCACTGTACATACATTTTACATCGCTAAATCAGGATGGGGTAACTTTATAACTTTTGCAGTTCAGACAATCCTAGACTCCTTTTCCACGGCCTTCCTAGCTGAACTCTTCCCTTTAGCCGTCCCATTTCAGCCAGGAATTTTATCTTGTAAACTTGCTGTCCGCTAGCTATTTAACAAGAAAGACATCTTTGCCCTTTCCTGAAAATAACTGTTATCGCCTCCAGTTTTCACAAGTCATACAGCTAAGCCCGAGTGTAAAGTTGTACCAAGTGGCTGCTTTGCAAGACAACGCATACTGATACCGGGTCCCAGGCCCTCAAAAACCCCAATAGCAAAATGCTTGCCAAGTGTCTTTTGGCTTAAAGCAATTATGAAAATTGGTATGCTGTGTGGGATCAGCTAACCCAGAAATTAAACATGAACTGCTCCTCGTCATGGATCGGGAATGTAGACTCTATTTTTATTGGTTCATGATTGCTGGGGTTCCCGTTATTTTTAAATGTCCTGGTCCCTAAGAACTTAAGCCCTATGGAGTTTACTGCCCCTCAAAACCTAAGGAGGGCACCATGAAATTAACCCACATTGTCAGGTTCCTAGGCAGGGCAGGTGATGGGTTTCCAGGCGCTAGGGGCTATCGCTCGTTCATTTTTCTTAGGAGGAAAGGAGAGTATGGGTCCATTGAATTTTTCAGGTCTTTGAGAGAAAGTCATAAATAAGAAAAGTGAGATATATTACCCTAGATAAGGCAGGCCATAGTTACACGTTTTTAGTCCATTTTGAAACTGAGGCTATATCAGTCTAGAAATTCCTTGTCTGCCTGTTATTTTGATTCTCACTTGATGGCCTGATAGAATGAGTTATTTATTGCTATGACCCTGGGCAGTGATATAAATTTCTTTGCTTCTCGGATTTTCCCATTTTTTACCTAGAATGATTATATCTGGCTTGCCTGCCTCATAAGGTTGCTATGGGAATCAAATGAGATATTGTAGACTGTAAAATTTGGTAAGTTCAAGGTAGACACAGCTATTCATCACTGATAATGACGATGCTTGGAATACCGCCAGACAGCACCGCAAGACTGTGCTGGACCCTGTCCCGCGTCAGGGTAGGGTTTGATGAAGTGGTGCCAATTCAGGCCAGCGATTAGTTCTCTGGAGTCAACCTGGTTCAGTCCCTATACTGCCTGCTTCTGCTTGTGAAAAGTGTGCTCCCACAGGTGTGGCTAAGACTTTGGTGTTCTTGGTTCACAGGGGAAGGCTGTCCATAGCATCTGTCGGGAAGACTCCCTCTGACATCCCCTTGCTATGGTAATATGTTAAGCTAAGTTCGTAAGTAGCCATTTCCAGGAACCAGATAAAGTTCTAATAAGAATAAAGACCAGACTATGGCCAGGAGGGTATCTTCCCTGTTTATTTAAAAACACAAGCATGCATGACATTTCATCCAGGCTGTGTGCTAAAGGTTTGCCTGCACAGAGTTAGACACACCACTTTTCCACAATGTCACAGAGAAGCAAATGACTCGGTTTCTGTGGTTGGGGCAGAAAGGCAACCTGGGTGTGTGTATCAACCACACCTGTCTGAAAAACATTTGCTGGTAGACACTTTCAAAGTCACCTTTTCAAAACAGAATGAGATCACTGCCATTTGGTTTGCTGAGGTTTGGGGCTGTCCTTCTCCTGAGGGGCATTTCAGCAGTCTCTGCGCGAGTGGTTGTCAGAGCCTCGAGTGCCAGTTTTGAACTTGGTGCCTCAGGATGCAAACCTACTCACATGGCCATCTTCGTTTGTCCAGAGAAAGTCATTGATTCCGTCATTATCCTCTTGGCTTCGTGCCATCCAGGTAGTCAGGTCACATAGTGTGATAAATGAACTCCCAGACATGGAAACCATTCCAATGTATCTCACCTTCAGACAGCAGCAGACTTTGTGGAATTCAGAAAGAGGAATCCAATGACAGCACCCTTATTCTTGGATGAGGGCGGACGTGGGTCATTTTTATATTTTAAGGCTTTGAAAAAATAAAGTAAAAACAAAGGGTATTGAGATCATTTATCCTAGAGAAGTGTGTCATATACGGGATAGTGGCCACATAGCTACTGCACTCACAGAAAGAGAGAATGAAATTAACCAGGATTATATGCGGGGATTTGTGTCCAGTCAGTGGCTGCCTCTGAAAAGAGGGCAAAAGAGGGTCATGGGTTACTGTTTTCCTGTATATTCTCAGATAAATCTTCATCCTTGTATCATTTTTAAATATTACTTTGGTAACTATAAGTTTTCATTTGTATTAAGTGGATGAACATCTGACAAAAAGAATATTTTTTAATCTGCTGATTAGTGTAGGATTTCCCCTCTGTATGCTGTAAATATGTTTTATTGCCATTGGTTAATAAAGGAGCTGCTTTCAGCCAATGACTTAACAGAATATAGTCATGTTGAAATAAGAGCGGCGGGCCTGCATCCCCAGCACCCTGCCGCCCACATGGCTAGCTTAGCTTATGCCCCGAAATAATTACACGGAAACTGTATTCTTTTTAAACACTGCCTGGCCCCAATAGTTCCAGTCTCTTATTGGCTAGCTTTTACATATTAATCTAACCCATTTCTATTAATCTGTGTAGCCCACAAGCTGGCTTACCAGGAATGATCTTAACCTGCTTCTGCCTGGAGTGAGGGAACCATGGCGACTCTCTGACTCAGCTTCTTTCTCCCAGCCTTCTGTTCTGTTTATTCCACCCACCTAAGGGTTGGCCTATCAAGGGGCCTAGGCAGTTTCTTTATTCCTTAACCAATGAAATCAACAGATTGATATATGACACTCCCACATCATAGTCAGGCTGGAAAAGATCTATTGAGAGAGTAGGCAGAGTCATGGGGATGCGATGGAGCCTTCCCTGGAGGAGAAAAATGCCTGCGCACCAGTACCGGTGAACCATGAGCCTCATGGTAAAATATAAAATAATAGAAATGGGTTAATTTAAAAGATATAAGAGCTAGCTAGCAATATGCCTAAGTGATTGGCCAAGCAGTGTTTCAATTAATATAGTTTTTGTGTGCTTATTTTGGGTCTGTGCGGCTGGGAAATGAACGAGCAGCCTCCACCAATATGCTGATGACAGGGGAACAAGGTAATCAAGACCCTAAATATTCAAGCATCAGAATTTTCTATACCTATGTCTTCTGTGTATTCCTGTCTCCCATATGTGTCTGTAAACCACCAGGGCAACATAATCACCCTGGCTCCAATCCCAGACCTGCTGGACCACAACTGGGAATTATTATCCATCGGTCCTTCTGATGTGTGAGAATCACACACACTGCAATGCTGCAGCAGGAAGATTCTTTAAGAGTGTTACTGAGCTGCAGCATGAGTGAGCTTTACCTAGATGCATATTCAATGTGCAAACTCTTGGCCCCACCCCAGGTCCACCAAGTCAGAACCTGTGGGAGTAGGATGTTCAGCAATCTATTGGACAAGTCATCTTGGACACATTGATGCTTACTGACAACTGGGAGGTGCTGGGGTAGAGCTCTATCCCTTTTGTGGCTCTTTACAACATTAAGCGCAGGTGGGGGGGCTCGTTAAGACAGTCTCATTATTGGCATCTCTAGGGTTTTGTCTGTAACCATGCAATCTCAGATTAGAAGGAAACTTGCAGGAGATTTAATCTAATACTCCCTCAACCGTCTTAATCCCTCTGTTCTCTCCTTCCTCTTTCTTTGATCATTTGATTAATCCTGTGCACTGGGGATTGAGGAAGCTGAGATTAATACAAACAGCAGCCCTTATCTTCCCAGAGCTTACTGGATAACAGAGACATATCCGACATGATCATACTAGCTATAAAATGATAATTGCTATGATAGGGAGACTTCAGAGGATTTACTAAAGGGATCCAAGCGAGTCTTCTACAAAGTAACTCAGCCATGACAGAGCATTTTCCCGTTGGAGAACTTTTGACATCCTACTGGAACCTGGTTCACTTAAGATCAGTTTAGATGTTAGAAAGTCATTCCTTAGTTGGATTAGAGTCAGCCACTCTCTATGTATTATTGCTGTCCTAACTCCGATCTGAATCTACATGGAACAAGGCCAGAGTTCTTATTTTTTAGTAATTTCTCTTTATTTTATGTGCATTGGTGTTTTGCCTGCATGTATGTTTATGTGAGGATGCCAGATAACTTGGATATGTAGGTACAGTTGTGAGCTGCCATGTGGCTGCTGGGAATTGAACTCAGAACCTGTGTCCTCCAGAAGAGCAGCCAGTGCTCTTAACCACTGAGCCATCTCTCCAGCCCAAAGTTCTTACAGCAAATCTTTACGGTCGCCAGGATTATTTCCTTCTCTATTTCTCTCTCCAAGACTGTGTGAGATTCTGCATTCTTTTTCAAATTCAGTCAAATTCAGAAATACTCTGCCTTTTTTCCCCTTTATTTAAAAAACATTACAACCTATTTTTGAGTGCTCTCTCAGGAGAGATAGTCTAGAATGATAAGCGTGGAAGAGCAAATCTCAGAATCGACCGATGACTTTGCTGTAACCCCCAGGGCTGGAGCCCAGCTTCCCTCGCTTTGTGGGTGACTGGTTAGATCTCATACTCAGCTCACACTGACCTCACGGACGACACACAGAAACCCAGGCTTGGGGACAGCCTTCAAGTTTTGTGCTTTACCAATGACTTACCTTAAGTGGCAGAATAGTGTGCACCTGAGGACAAGAGTTCATCTGCTTGTGGAATGTTCAAATGCACATTATATGTTGTTCATATACATAACACATATAAAAGAAATTAAAGATTAGAATTTCACAGAAAGAATCTACTTACCAGTCTCTTGTGAGCCTGCAATGTGTGAGGCACATGCCATATAATCTTATGGTCGTGTTTTTGGAGCAAGTTCTAAACTCATTTGTCCATAATATATTTGATTTTAGATTCAGATTCTGTAGCCAGCAAACGTTGGAGACCTTGGAGTCAAAAACTTTCTCCATTTTTGTCTTTATATCCTCAGGGCCTACCCCAGTTTGCAGTGTGTCAATAGGTAAATAAGATTATATAGATAGATGTGTACATTTCCAAGGAAGCGACCATGCATTAAGGTACTCTACAGATTCCCCTCTATGACGTCAGTAACCTCAGCTCTTTAACAAGCACTCATCATTTATTTAACTGGTTTTGCTGGGTCCATTTGCATTATTAGCCAACCTGAACTTCTTTGGAGCACCAATCAAAATCATGGAAGCCGTTGGTAAGGGCCTTGCTAAGATCTAGACATAGGACGTCTTCAATGGTCTTCTAATCGGTCAATCTGATAAGCTTATCTGAAGGAAATGAGGCCAGTCTGCCTTCACTTATTCTTTTTTTTTTAAAATTTATTTATTTATTGAGGATTTCCGCCTCCTCCCCGCCACCGCCCCCCACCTCCCC
>NW_004949095.1:508498-513367 GCF_000317375.1 Microtus ochrogaster
TTTGTACGCAAACTTCAAGAAGTTCTTGTTTTTTACTGCTGAGTAGTACTCTAATATGTATATATTCCATACTTTCTTCATCCATTCTTCTATTGCCTTCACTTATTCTAAAGGCCACCGTTTCCTTTTCTCTGGTGATAGTCTTTTAGGTTTTATTGACAAGTTAAGAATTCATGAGATGACTGGTCGTGGCTCATCTATGTGGTTTTCTTCTGTGTGGTAAAAAGTTTTCTCAAAACAATTGTTCTTCAACTAGACTTTTTTTCTTTTTTTACATTTGTTGCGAAGGGCTCACCTCCTCTGAGGGAGTTCTTAGGCTTTTGTATTCTTACCTAGGGCAGCTGACACTGGACTTCTGAGGTATATTCCTGGCATGTTCATCTTCTATGCCTAATGAGTCCATGCCCACTGACTAGCACACACTCGATGTGAGAATAGACTTATATTTTAGCCTAATAGTCTTCGAAGGTGTATTGCAGGGATGCCTGGTAATTTAGCCTAATAGTCTTCGAAGGTGTATTGCAGGGATGCCTGGTAATTTAGCCTAATAGTCTTCGAAGGTGTATTGCAGGGGTGCCTGGTAATTTAGCAGTTTTCTTCTCAGTACCCGGGGTTAACCCTATAACATAATAATGGGTGGTTTTTTTTTTTTAGGCTAGTCATATATAAATAGTTTCCGTTAGAGTGGACTCCAGCCATTATTAATTCTAGTGAATTAGGAAATTTGTATTTATTTTGCTTTAATTTTAGTAATATAAGATCATGGTCTATTTACACCTTGATTAGATCAGTTGTAAAGTGAAGAGTTTAGGCTAACCCCCCCCTCCCGCCATATAATCAAAGCCCTGAATTCTATGATTCTAAACTTTGCAATGAAATGCTCCTTGAAAATAATTTCAAACATTAAACTATCGTGCGTGCACATGCACACACACACACACACGAGGGGGGGTTGAAATACATGTAACATTAGTGAAATCTGAATGAGAAATTTGAGTTGTATCCACATCAGTTTCACGTTATGATAATCAAAAATGTTTCTTGGGGGATGGAAACTGGGTAAGGAATATTCAAGGGTCTTCCTTTATTATTCATATATATATATATATACATAATATGTATTATATAGAATATGTGTTGCATAATAGTATGAGAATCCAAAATTACCTCAAAGTGGTTTTGAGGCATTAAATCATGAAGTATTGGTAAAGTATCTTGAGGTGAGTGACTTATCCATGCTCTAACACTGCAACTCGGTTCCTAACCTTTTGTAATATGGAGATTTTATTAAATGGTTTCTAATCCACCGCAGTGACTCAATAGAACTTGGTCATCTCCGCTACATTCCTTGTTCTAGAGAAAACACCAGGACAAACATCCTCCCTGGAGCTGGCCGAGGAGGGCACTATGAGCTGGCCCTGAGGACAGTTTAGAAGTGTCTGTGGTAGGCAGAACCGCAGTAGCCCTGGGGAGTAACACTGTTACATAACTTGCCCAAATGGCTAGGCAGATCAGTTAACAGGGCTTGGTGTAGGTTAGCCTTCAGATAGAAGAACTGGGCAACTTCCAAGCCCAGATCTGACACAGAGCCAGAGTTACAGTATACAGCGACTCCACAGGCCTGGGAGCTTTGGGCTTTCGATTCACTTAGGCATGTTATAAATCTGTACAAGTGGAAAAAAACAAAAATGATGTCTCTCTGGCTGGCCCCCGGAATAACTGTCCCCAGGAGGCCTAGGAAAATACAGTTTCCCTTGCAAAATTCTTAATCATCTCTCTCAATATGAGTTTTCCATGCAGCTGCGTGGATGAGGACCTCGGCAGAGACCAAGAAGAGCTGGACTTCCTAGACACTTCTTGGTCCTGGGGGGGGGGGGGTTACTGAGTGTTGAATGAATGGCTACAATGTGTCTCCCACATGTCTCCGAAAATGCTTACAGTTTCCCAGGGTTTGTCTGTGCCCCTGACTTTAGGAACCTTTTTTTTTTCTCCAGTGAATTGGATAGAAACAAAGAGGGCAACTCTAGCAAATTTTCTGGTTCTTGGATGAAAGGGAGTAAGGGGCAGAACTGTGATTTTTCAATGATTTGATAAGTGGGCAAGTTGTCGCTTAACATGGCTAAGCTTTAAAGGCTGTCCTAAAGTCAAAAAGCAGCAGTGCAAGTTAGGAGACGCTTAGGCTGACAAGCATTTCATATGAAAAACATTTATGGATTTTATTGGTTTTCAAAAAAGGCATGAGTCACCCGGACACTGTAGCTGCATTAAAGAAGAAGCCAGAAAGGGCAGGAGACTATCCCATGTATTGAGTGAGTTCTAGAGCCAAGAGGATGAGGAATTAAGAGTGGATCACCAAGGAGAAAAAAGGGTTAGATTAAAGAGATCCAACTTCTTTAAAGAGCGGCTGAAGGAAAATCAGCCCCCTCAGTAGATGCCTGGGATTTAACCCCACCATATGGACAAGGAGAAATGACAATTAATTTACTCTGTAAGAGGAAAATTGGGTTGTGTGGCAGTGGGGCTGCATGGAAACGTAATGGCTCCAAAGAAGGAGAAAATTTAAATTTTAGAATAATTAGAGCAGTTCAGAAGCAGAAAGAATCGTTTCATTAAACTGGGAGCTTTCTGTCACTAGAGCTGTTTGAGCCAAGGCCAAGAGAGCACTGTTCGGACATTCCGAAGGTTCTCGGCACTGAGCTAAAGCTCCCGGTCGGTGACGAGTAAGATCACTCCTGACTCACAAAATCTGTGATTCAAGTGTGAATGCCAAGGCCACGCAGGATATAGCAGCTCTTGACTAATACTCTGACCAGCTGTGTGACCTTCAGCTAGGGAAGTACCGCCCCGTCAATTTCTTCATCCGGGTTTAAGAAATGCCTAAGTTGCTCTCCCTGGTACATGTGGCCTTTTGTATAGTCTTACAGCACGTGGGAAAAGGGAATTCTGGCCTACTTGCTTTCCTGCAGAGGGAAAGCTTCACGGAAGAGCCCAAACCACTGATGCTGGAGGCCACGGTGCGGTGCTAAACTCCCTGGCCCCTCATTGGAAGGAGGGCGGGCAGCTGCGCAGCTGCAATGTTTTCCCTTGAGAACAGGATGCTGATCGAGTTGGGAATATGCTTTCTCTCAAACACCTGTACTGACTTCAGCTTTGCCTCTTGAAACAGCCAGAGAGAGACGAAGGTCATTCTACAACTGTGCTGCACGGCTGTCTTTCTCTGTTTGCTTAGTGAACTAGCGATTGCCTTCTGAGTTTTGACCAGAACAGACACTCACAAAGAAACTTACTCTGTGGTGGATTTCCCCTCTAAGTTCTTCATAAATTAATTTGTTTAATTTGCTTAAAAGTCTAAAATCTAACAACAAATGGCAACATAGATCTTTTCCTGACTACAGAAAGAGGAAAGTTAAAATTTTATTTGTCCTAATGATGAGAGCTCTCTATTTCCTAAATTCCACTGTTGACCAACTGTGGCTTCTTTTGTAACCATTTTGTCCCTCATCCCTTTCTCCTCTAAGGATAAGGTGTGCCATTCCCAGACCATTGCATGCTTGCTTTCTGACATTCCTTCTTTGGCTTTTTTTTTCTAAAGCTAATATCATTGTCTCCAAATCCTATTTTCTTCCATTTCCCCCCAAAAACCTTTAGCAGTATTCTCACCAGAATACATGTCAGTTTGTTTTGGTGTAGACATAGAAGGCCATGGACAGGTTATAAAGTATCTCCTGCAGTTACCAAGGTCAGCCGGGGAAGAAGTAAGAGAAGTCAGATTGCTTGTCACTGAGGGATCCAAACCTCTGTTCCTTGGCCATTTTCCCCTGATCCAGATACAGAGTCACTTTTTCTCCCCATCTCTTTGTTTCCTTGGGTTGAAAATGAAAACAGCTGTTAAAAATAAGAGCCCATGAGTCATCTTGAGTCTCCACATGATAATTACAGTTTCCATCTCACTCCATGCAGTCCTTCCCAGCGTGCTGAGCCCCGGGTCACATCCCCCTGTGGGGAGAACACCGCTGCTGGCATTGGCAATTGTATTGGACGACCTTAATGTTCATTTTCTAATCCTCTGAGGTTAAACACTGAATTAGTTGCCAAGCCAAGAAAAATAACAAGAAAGAAGATACTTCAATTTGAAAACTTGATTTGTGGGGCAGGCCACTTTTTCAGTTTTCCCCTTTGAGCAAAACTCTGTGTTGATGTTAAGAGATGTTGGTTCCTTGTCCATGATTTTGAAGGTGTCCCTCCTAGGCTTCGTGGCACCCTGACTATGACTTCTTTAACTCTTGTAGATACTGTGCCCTGAGCTGTGCTTCTTCTTTTAAGTGCCTAGTGCTTTATAATGTAGTAAACCAATCTCAAAGGAAGGTAATCCACACTGTCAGTTGGTTGCTACCTGCCAGGGCAGACTGATTGTCTTAAGTTATGCCCAGTCCCTGTAACAACCATTTATGACTGAGTAATTCTGCTGAGCTAGAACTCTGATGCCACCCCTGTCTGCAGTGAGCAAGCTGCCTTCATTTTAATAGCAGCAATACTTGACGATGATAGATTATATATAGACTGTGGTTTCTAGCAAGAGAGCTGTGTGCCATTTTGGTAGTGGAAGCTTGCCCTTTAACCTCCCTCCACTTCCCCATTCTAGGAGTGGATTTCTTTATGATTTGATTAGGGGAGTGTGTGTGTGTGTGTGTGTGTGTGTGTGTGTGTGTGTGTGTTGGGTATAAAGCTTATCAGATTTAGAACCAATACCTGCGCTGGGCAGTGGTGGCTCAGGCCTTTAATCCCAGCACTTGGGAGGCAGAGGCAGGTGGATCTCTGTGAGTTCGAGGCCAGCCTGGTCTACAGAGCTAGTTCCAGGACAGGCTCCAA
>NW_004949095.1:513467-545962 GCF_000317375.1 Microtus ochrogaster
AAAAAAAAAAAAAAAAAAAAAAATGAACCAATGCCTGCTAAGTGAACTCTACCACTGAGTTGCACTCCCAAAAGTGCCTGTTTAGACTATTTTTAATTTTAATTACATTTATTGATGGAATAATTGATTGTGTGTATGTATGTGTGCCATGACAGGGATCAGAAGCTAATTTGTAGGAGTAGGTTCTTTCCTCTACCCTGTATGTCTCAGGGATTGAACTCAGGTCATCAAGCTTGGTGGCTGTCTTAGTTAGGGTTTCCGTTGCTGTGAAGAGACACCATGACCACGGCAACTCTTAGAAAGAAAAAACATTAAATTGTGGTGGCTCACTTACTTAGTTCAGAGGTTTAGTCCATTATCATCAAGGTGGGACATGGCAGCTGGGAGTGTGGCAGCCTGCAGGCACACACGGTGCTGGAGAGGGAGCTGAGAGTTCTTACATCTTGACTCATAGGCAAGAGGAAGTGGTCCTGAGACCCTGGACGTGGTTTGGGTGTATTTGAGACCTCAAAGCCTGCCTTCACAGTGACACACTTCCTCTAGCAAGGCCGCATCTGCTCCAACAAGGCCACACCTCCAGGCATTTTGGAGGCCGTTTTCTTTCAAACTACCACAGTGGCAAACACCTTTATCCTCTGAGCCATCTTGCTGGTTCATGATTCTTTTTAAAGTCCATTTCCCACATCAAAATCGCTACAATTCTGTTACCATTTCCTCCTCCAAGATCTGGTTTTAGCTGGTGTGGTGACACTTGCCTGTAATTCTAGCACCCAGGAGGCTGGGACAGGATTGTGAGTTCCAAGTGTGCCTGGGCTATAGAGTACTTCATCAAATCCTAAGAAAAACAAAACAAACAAATAAAAAGCAAAAATATCAAAACCAAACCAAACCACAAACCACAAGCTAGTTTTAGGTGCTGGGAAGGAGGACACAGAGCGTGACTTAAGGAATTGCCAGAAGGTTAGTAAGTCCCAGCTCCATACTTTGAATCCCACCACTGGTCAATCATTCCTTTCTGGTGAGATATTATTTCTAAGACATAACACCATTAAAATGCAGTATTTGTTGGGCGGTGGTGGTGCATGCCTTTAATCCCGGCACTCGGGAGGCAGAGGCAGGTGGATTTTTGTGAGTTCTAGGCCAGCCTGGTCTACAGAGCAAATTCCAGGATAACCAGGGCTACACAGAGAAACCCTGTCTCAAAAAGAAAGAAAGAAAGAAAGAAAGAAAGAAAGAAAGAAAGAAAGAAAGAAAGAAAGGCCATATCTTTTTGAGGGACAAGCTCATCAAGTTTGGATGGGTAATGTGATGATTAGAAGCAGGCTGAAAGTCAGGTACCCTCCCCAGCTCTACCTGGATCCTGCACTCGCTGCCTGTGTGACCTTCAGCAGTTTCTTCAGCTTTCTGTGCCTTGTCAGCCTCCTCCGTCAAAGGAGGCGATAACAATGCTCTCCTCTGGGATTTCTGTCAGTTCTCAATGAAATAGGTGATGTGCTTAAATAAATAGTACCGTGCTATGTGTCATCAATTATCATTTTAATTTGCATAAATTAGCATTCTATATAGACATGCTTTTGACAGAAAGGGCTGATGTCAGCTCACAGAGAAATTGGACTTTATCTTGAGTTCAGATGTACCACTAATGGATTGTTCGTGTGATAGGCTTGTTTAATGGTGGCACTCACTGGGTGCCTGGGGAAAGCATTTGAGGTGAGCGAGGGAGAGAGAGAGAGGTAGGGGGAAGGTGATGGTGGTTCTGAGCACTTCGCTCAGTAAATGATGAAATTACTGGTGTGGATGGCGAGTAAGCAGTGATACGTATATACATATATATACACACACACAAATGGACTCCTAATGAACTACTTGCTTAGTTTTCTGTGTTCTCATAGTTTTGTGATTTATAATAGAAATGTTATATAGAAAATGTTACTTCCTTTTACTTAAAGAACCACAGAAAAATGCAAAGCCTCCTTTCTCTTTATTAAACACCCCCTTTCTTTCTTTTAGATTATATGAAGCAGACGACATTTGAAGCACAAGCCTTTCTAGAAGCCGTGCAGTTCTTCCGGCAGGAGAAGGGTCACTATGGCTCGTGGGAGATGATCATTGGGGATGAAGTCCAGGTAATGTGGGCCTCAGATCCTCTGTCTGTGTTGGAGGAGATCAGGGTCATTCAACACATGATACGCAGAAAGCTGCATGGATAGAATGTGGTTTCCAAAACACTTCCCTCAGTTATCTGAAAGCATCTTGTCACTAAGCCATCGGGTACCTAATATGCAGACCAGCAGAGCTGGCATTCAGCCCACAACACTTGTGCTGGGTCAGTAAATGTGCAAAGTCAGACATTTGTGCACAGTGATGGACGTGTTTCTGGTTGTTTGAAGTTGAGTTGAAGGCTTCTTGTCTCTCTGTCCACATAATCTCTATCCACATAATGTTTGATGTTGGGTTGTAGATGCTGCAGTAGAGAGAGATACTCACCAAGATGCTAAGTCTTCATTTTCCGAAGGAGCAGTGGGGTTCAGCCTTCTTGGAAATGACTGACACCCAGCTAGCTCTCTCCAGTTACACAAGGTTAATAGGGGCTGGGCTACCAAAGTCATCTTGCCCTTGCTGCCCATGAGAGCAGAGAGCCCCCACAAATATCAGTCCCTTTTGTTCGTGGGGAGCCATAATCAAAAGTAAGAACTCCAGGTCTGCCAGGAGTGTCTTAGGACCAAGGCCGGTGCAGCTGCAAGCTCTTACGTACACCAAGTGCAGATTCTCCCCAGACGCAACAGTTCTTCAAGGTTTAAACAGCTCCAAGACAATTTCTCAGCCTCTGCTGATTAATCCAAACATAGCAGAGGCTTTGCTGAAACATCTCTCTCAAAGCCAGACACAAGGTCTTTCCTGTCCATTTCACTTCAGGGCAGACATAAGGCTTTCCTTTGCTCTTCAGCCCACCCACACGTGTATTTGTATATTCCCACCCCGAGGACACTTTAGAGTTTCTAACAGTCCTTAGTCTCTGATCCTTTGCAGAAGTGCATCCATGGACAACTTTGAGAAGCTGAGATTTACAATACTTTATGCCCCAAAGAAAACCCAGAGTGTAAGAAGTAGAAGCATTTGCTACTGACTAGCCTAGCAAATAGACAACACATTTAGCTAGCAGAGATCTAGCAGAGAGCTCTGCATTAAAATGCTCTGTGTGGTACTTCATAATGTTCAGATCCTCGGTCTGTTCATCTTGAGGAGTGGGAAGGGAAGCTTGGACGAGGGAACTGGGAGGCACGGAACAGCCAAGGGACCCGCACAGTGTTGTGCACACAGTAACTTAACTGAGTGCCCACTCCATGCCAGGCATTATGCTGGGGGCTTGTGGCTCAGAGCTCACACGAGAGAATGGTCCTGCCTGTGCAGATGATGGTCTCAGGGTTAAATGTGAGTGGACAGATGGCAAAGGAAGGCTGTCCTCTGCCCCACCCAGGAGCCTAACACTAACCATGGAGCTAGACTAGTTATCATCTCCTGAGCTTGGGCTACGCCACTCGCTTCCTATCTTCCTTCACTCACAGTCTTAATCACATGTCAGTTCACATTCCTTTATCCTGAAAACAAATACTTAATAGATCTTTTCCGGGGTTTAGTATTTCAGGGTTATGTGTGTATGTGTGTTTTCTGTCTACTTTTTCCTTTAGGCTAACGTGTGTGTGTGTGTGTGTGTGTGTGTTCTGTCTGCTTTGTCTTTTAGGCTAACGTGTGTGTGTGTGTTTTCTGCCTACTTTTTCCTTTAGGCTAACATGTGTGTGTGTTCTGTCTGCTTTGTCTTTTAGGCTAACATGTGTGTGTGTGTATGTGTGTGTGTGTGTTTTCTGTCTACTTCTTCCTTTAGGCTAACGTGCTATATAAATGCAAGAGAGCTGAATGACCCTTTATATGTCGTTCTTGTCATAGTAATAACTCACGCGAGCATGGCAGGCCTACATGGTGATGGTTATTTTAGGCAAAGGTCCAGGCAGAGCAGTGTCTCAGAAGAGCATGCCTGGCAGGCTGTTAGGTATTTGTGTTTGTATGCTGATAAAAACATCAACATATTTTCTACTTGTCAGTATGAGCTGTGAGCACTGTCAAATGAAATCCCAAGAGAAAGCAACCTGCAAAATTGTCAGGTAGCTGCAGGGACCAGGTGTATTTATTATTTACCTTTAAATTAGCCAGGTAGGGGAGCCGGGTTCGTGATTCCCACAGAGCTGCCTGGTTGTACGACCAGAAAATGTCCCACACTGAGGTGTTGCCGTTCCTCCGAGTCTGGTCATTATTCAGATGGCCATGAGTGTGACCCTCTAGGTGGACACACTCACCTACAGTCCTTCAGTAACACAGGGCCAAGAGTCCAGTCAGACACAGGCCCTGCCCTCAGAAGAGGCTTCCTCCTTTCTTAGACTCGCCCCTCCTCACAGCTTTCAATCTGACAGAAAGCAGGGTGGCATGGCCGTTCCGTGAGCGTGCTCCGGTTGTTTGGGGGCACAGTGGTGTGACCGTCCGTGAGTGCGCTCCGGTTGTTTGGGGGCACGGTGGTGTTGCTGTTTGGGGGCACAGTGGTGTGACCGTCCGTGAGCGTGCTCCGGTTGTTTGGGGGCACGGTGGTGTGACCGTCCGTGAGTGCGCTCCGGTTGTTTGGGGGCACGGTGGTGTGGCTGTCCGTGAGTGGTTTGGGCTTTGTTGTTATTGTTTGGGGCAAGAGTCTCAGCATGTACCTCAGGCTGACCTCAAACTCTTGCCTTACCCAACTCAGCTTCCTTAGTCACATATCGGAGGCACCCACCACCATGCCCTGCCTGGTTGTTCATTTCGATTAATCTGATGGCATATTTGGTTTCCTGTATGTGTGATGAAATTTTAATCTCCACGTCCCAGCAGTTAAAATTTCCAACCATCTTCTCTCCTTTTCAAAATATAAGATTATGAAAATTAAAACTCAGTGCATTTTGTTTGATGGGGAGGTCAGAGAACTTTTATTATTTTGTTTATTATACTAGTTACTTTCCCTCAAAAAGCCCACAGACTCAGGACATTGCTTATGGAGAGTGGCCAGGTCAGGTCACCCTGAATGGACAGGAGAGGGACAAAGTAGTGTCAGGATGGAGCTGGTGTGAGGGATGAGGAGGGTACTGTGCGGTGAGTATGGTCGGGCCTCCGCACCACAGGCCCTACCAGCTTCAGGGCTATTCCCAACCCCTACCCACTCACCACCCTCGTTAGCTTCTCTCCCCCCCCCCTTTTTTTATTTTCCCAGGCATATTTTCTTTTTAAGTCCCTAAGTTGTAAAGTAGGAACAAATTTCTTGGAACATTGTGTGGGAAAGACCAGAAAACTGCAAGCCCACCCAAATGGAATGTCGGTTTTCTTTGGCCTTTGTGTATAACATTTGTGTCTTCTCAAATCTGTTCACACTCATGCTCAAAATCAATCCAGTTTCTGAAGAAGGACAAACTAGGGTAATTGTGATTCTTGCATCTAAGACTTTGCAACCGTGATGTCATTTCTCATTAAGTTTTGCTTTCGTCTCCATCCCTCTTAGCTCTCTCTCCTCATGCCAGACTTGGTAACTCTTGGGCATAGGTTCCAAACTAGAACTTACTCGCTCGGGATGGGACCTGCGTACCAGGAGTTACTCATTGAATTGAATTGCTGAACATGCTGATTTCCATGATATTTTCATATGTCAAGTTTCTTATAATTTCCTCAAAAAAAAAAAAGGCACGATGTGGGGAGGATTCATCTCTTAGCCACAGAGAGTGGTTAAGAGAGGCAAACACAAGTCCCTCAGTGAATTTTCAAGGCCTGTGAAAGTCCTGTCTCTGTATCTTCATCACTTAGGTAGATCCACACTGCAGCAGACGGGAGCCCTTCAGGCTGTATGAAGCCAGCAGCTTCTTTCCCAGGAGTCCAAGGACCCAGGGGAGCAGCCTGCTTGTCCCTCAGTCCAGCAAGTTCTACCCTGCCTTAATGCAGCCCTGGAGAAAGACCATGTCCAGTGAGCCTTGTGAGGGTGTCCATTGCCTTATGGCTGGCCAGTGAGCACAGAGAGAACTTCCTTACTTCCCAATGTATTGAATTTTTATGAGAAGCGGGAGGTCAGTTGTTTGGGATGAATATCATTTCCACTTCAGAGACCAGACGTCTCGAGCGATCATGTGCTCTGCTGCCCTTCTCAGCAATGCCCTCCCTCCTAGCAGACATTGTCTGCAGGCTGCTCTTGCAGCCAAGCTGTGATCCTGAGAAGACTCCTGGTTAAGTGAGTCTGAGCAGCAGAGACACCCCAAGTCAGCCCTGGGAGCAGAGGAGGAAGGGTGGGGGCCTCATGAGTGGACGTGTGGAGTACCACTCAGATCCAAGGAGCAGGGGCCTTGATCAGCACAGAACTTTAGGATAGATTTGGAAACATTCCTGCCAAGCACTCTGAAAACTCTTGATGTCCCCTTAATTATGCTTAGCCCACAAATGTCAAATTGTTTCATAGTATTTGGTGCTAATTTATCTTCTATTGCTCGCCTAGCGGGGTCCAGACTTCTTGATGGTACTTTTCATAAACAGTCATGATATTCCAGCTAGTACACGGACAAGTAAAAGCGTGTAGCAACTTCCCCGCTCCCTTCTTCAGTGGATGACTGTAACAGAAAGCTGCCACTAAAACACAGTGTTTTCTTCATTCCATCAAAAGGGAAGGCTTAAGGGTTGGTGCTTCACAGTTAGTGTGTGGCAGAGCGCATTCCCGCTAGCCAACCTTGGCTTTGAGGAAACGACAAGGAAATGGCAGAATTATCCATCTGATAGCCTACATCCAAGAGAAGGAGCCAGCTGCTTGCTCTTGTAAGGGATTCCATCTTCTCAGCATTGCTGCAAAGTTGACATACCAGTAGCCAATCTTCTCGACATTGCTGCAAAGTTGACATACCAGTAGCCAGTTTGAGGGGTCAGGTTTTAACAGGTCTCTGGGTTCCATGACTTTAAATATAGAAAGCAAAGTAGGAGAAGAGAGCAAAGAAAGAATTTTATTTCTTTTATGCCTTAGACATTAGCCCAGATGGCTCTATGTCCCTGGAAGGAAATCCCTTCTCCTGGGAACCAAGAGACAGTCCTTCCAAAATATAAAGCAAAAATCTTTCTCCCATAGCCATGCAGCCTGGGAGACATTTGTTAAGGACGTATGCCTCTCCCCTTTAAAACACAGTGAAACAATGAAATGTTCTGTTGCTTAACAATGTGAACTTAATTAAAGACAAGTGAACCAATTCTGATGCTTTGTCTTGGTTGTTTTGTTTTGAGACAGGATCTCACCGTGTAGCTCACACTGACCTGGGGATGTTCAGTCCTCCTCTCTCAACCTCTTAAGTACTGGGACTATAGGCACGTGCAACCACATCTAGCAATACACCCTTTCACAAACCATACTTCAAAGTAGGCAGTGCCCAGGTATACACACACACACTCACACACACACGCACGCACGCACACGCACACACACACATACACACACGCACACACACGCACACACGCGCACACACACATATGCACACATACACACACATACACGCACACACGCACATACACGCACACACGCACACACACTCACACACACACGCACGCACGCACGCACACACACACATACACACATACACACACACACACGCACACACACGCACATACGCGCACACACACACGCACACATACACGCACACACGCACACACACACATATGCACACATACACACACATACACGCACACACGCACACACACATACACGCACACGCGCACACACATACACACACACGCACGCACACACACGCACGCACACACACACGCACACACACTGGTATCTACAATGCCTTCAGCTCTCTGCACCTGTCTGTCTGTGTGTTGACATCTCTGGTTCTCTGGTTCCCACTGTCCATTTCCGTTTTCACCAGCTTCATCTTCTCCCTCATCTCTTTGGTACATTCCCTTTCTTCTTTCCAGGGTCCCTTTAGGCTCTGTCTCTTCGGAGGAGGTTTAGCCAACCACCTTGAAGAGCTTCTCTAGTTTCGTCCATTACCTCGGCTCTATCTCCCCTGGCACCCCCTCTAGCTCTTTCCTTGGGCATGCTAGCAGTGAACGGCCAACACAAGGGCTGGACTGAGTAGTGCAGTGGGAGCCTGGAGTGGTCAGCAGTTCTTGCCTCTTCTTTACTCTGTCCCTCCCTTCCTTGTGTAAGGGTGGAAAGCGTGTGTGGGAAGCGTAGGGGTAAGGAGAACGAGACAGGAGGCTTGAGAAAGAGTGGTAATCCTGGAAGACCATCAGTCTTAGGCCATCACAATCAAACTTGAGTCTCCTGTTTAAGGATGACTTATCTGTCATTGAAAGTTCCCTCTCAACTCTTAAAAACTGTGATAGGGATGCTGAAGAGTAGCTCTTTACAGCTGATGGATTCTGAAATTGTAGGGGTGGGGAAGGACGCGGTTTTCTTTAAGAATCCGGACACTGGGAGTTTGACCATGCTTCGGTGAGTATATGGGTAATACAAAATAGACTTGGTATTTTTTTTCCTTTGGTATTGGTATTTTTTCTTTGTTTTCCTTTTTTTGGGGGGTGTGTGGAGAAGGTCACAAAAACTGGGAAGTGAATGGGATCAGTGTGCATTATGTGAAACTCCCAAATAATCACTAAAAATATTATGTTGGGAAAAAAAAAGAAGCTCTCTTCTCATTCTAAATGCATGAGGTCCTTTTAGCACTAACATGGAGTTTGAATTTGAGGAAAATGTTCTTCCCTTTGAGATAACAGGAATAGAGACACTTCTGTTCCCTGTGAATGTTGAAGAATATTCGCCTCTGAACTTGTGAACCAAGATTTCATGCGCTTATCATGTGCACAGCCTTAAGTCCCATGCCCAGCGTCAACACTCATATTCTTTCAGGCCTCTGAGCCTGTGTAGCCCAGGGGTGCTGTCATGAGACCTCTAGCTGGCCTTCATCCACTGATGTCCTGCGGCCTCCTTTACCCTGCAGGTCCTGAGTAACCTGGTGATGGAGGAGCTCCTGCCGACCCTTCAGACCGATCTGCTGCCTAAACTGAAAGGGAAGAAGAACGACAGAAAGCGGGCCTGGTTTGGGGTAAGTGGCCATGTTGCTTTGCAACTGTGCTGTCAAGGAGAACATTCCCATCTCTTTACTTTTTCGGTCATGTGGTGTTGCTTTAAAATAACTCCTTCCTAGGTAGAAAAATGTCTACCTTGAGCCTGCTCAGTCTCACTGACATAAGAACTAATCTAAACAGAGTTGAACTTGAAGCTTGAATGTGTGCTCCGTTTTGTTTACGTGTAAGTCTGGGCTGGGCCTGCTTCCCTCCCTTCTGTAGCTCCTTTAGTCACGGGTCATGTGCTGCTCTGTGTTACAGCTCCTGGAGGAGGCCTACGGTCTGGTTCAGCACCAAGTGTCGGAAGGATTAAGCGCCTTGAAGGAGGAGTGCAGAGCCCTGACAAAGGGTCTGGAAGGGACCATCCGCTCAGACATGGACCAGATTGTCAACTCAAAGAACTTCCTAACTGGGAAGATCAGAGGTTGGTGGAATAACCCCCTGCTGGTCCAAATAAATGAGCCATCCCCTTGGAGAAGCACACAGAGAGGGAATGTGTTGACCTTCTGTTCCCAGGGCTCTACCATCTATGGATTCCATCAATCACAGGCTGGAAATGCCCAGGGGAAAATGTCTGCAGTGGTCAAGTGCAGACTTCCCTGTTGTTCCCAACACAACTGTGACATCTGCATTGTATTCAGTATCGTAAACCAAAGATGACTTAAGGCTTAAGAGGTGTATGGTTGGATGTGCAAGGTTCTAGTGAAAGACTGTGTCATTTGATAGCAGGAATTTTAGTGTCCCAGGAGTTGGGCCTCCTCTGAGGTGTGGGGTGGGGATCCCAGAAGCAGTTGCCCTCAGATAGTACACCTGGCTTCAGAGAAGGATTAAGCGGAGGAAATTGAGAGGAGACAATAGCCGCTATAGTGGGACTTGCTGTCATATTATTAAGGACCCTCATCTTACCCTGGATGCTTTGTAGACCCAAGGTGGAGGGAATTTTGCTTCCTGCCTGGTGATGGGTGCCTGTGTATCATGGTAAAGAATGTAATTTTCTTTGAGAGAAAAGCCTCCAATTTTTGCTTAGGGTTGGTCAATCTGTATCTGTGATCCCAAGTCAGTGTACGTACTAGCCAGTCGAGTGTTGTTGAAGGTAGTAGCACTTGGCTTCTGTTTGACTTAGTCTCCTAATCTGCAATTGGAAGGGCTGACGAGAGTGTGCCTGGCAAACTGTGGTCTTCAAGCTGGGCATGGTCCCGCTTGTTTTCGTAAATGACGTCATATTGAACACAGTCATGCTCTTCCATGAGTTCACAGCCTAAGCTGCTTCATGCGGCCACATCAGAGAACCTTAAGTCGGAGCTGGGACTGCAGAGCCACAGATCTCTATTGTCCGGCCCTTGGCAGGAAACGGCTGGCCCCTCCCCACACAGAGGCCTTCAGTAGCCTTGGCAGGATCTGTAGGGTAGGCAAGATCTGCAGTTCCATAGTCTTTCTGAGTCCTGAGCCCTATGTGCAGAGCATGCCTAAAGTTTCTGTGAAGGGAGGGAGTGTAAGCCTCTCGGTGATTGTTCCTTAGTAGTGGCTCCGGATAGTCGGTGAGCAGATGATTGCTCACACGCTGAACGTTTGCTAAGTGCCTTCTGAGCTAGCCGTGGAGCTTGATCCTGTGCTCCCACGGTGGTCTGTCTACCAGGGGTGTTGTCTGCCCTGCAGATTAGCTTCTTCATACCACAGCCCAGCATGCTTCAGAGCTCTTAGATGCTTCCTCCTGTGAGGAGGTAAGAAGAGACTTCACTGTACAAGTGTGTGGTGTTTGGGGGCCTGTTTCTGCATTGCCTCCAAAGCCAGGTACAGATTAGCATCAGGGTGATTTCTGTTTGATATTGTCCAGCCTCACAGCTGATATAGCGGGGAGTGTATGTTGCAATTCCATGTATACCTAAAACTGCCAAAATTCGGTTCTCTCAGACCCGTCCGGGCCTAACTACCCAGACTGAAATTAGACCAGAGCCCTTTACCCAATCCTCTGGAGCTTCCAGAGTAGCTGTTGTTCCCTAAAATAACTCTTACAAGGAAGTAATGGGCAACCCTTTTCTAAAATAAAGTTCAGGGAGGTACAGTGGCTCATTAGGAATTCAGACAGCTACATGGGGATCCCTGGGAATTCAGGCAGCTACAGCGGGCTCACTGGTAATCTTTCACATTCAGGAGGCCATGGTCAGGAGGATGGTGAGTTCCAGGCTGGAAAAGAAAGTGTGGCATTGCAAAGAAAGAAAGAGGGAAGAGGGGAAGGAGGAAGAAAGGCAGAGAGGAAGGAAAACAGAGCAGAGGGATTTTAACCCAGCCTCTGCTTCTCTACCTTTAAAACAAAGAAGGAAGCCAGCTGCATTGGTGAAGGGTGTTAGATTTTGGGAAAGCTTGGGGAACATTAAGTAGTTGTCTTAGTTAGTGTTCTATTGCTGCGAAGAGACACCATGACCACAACAACTCTTATAAAAGAGAGCATTCAATTGGGGTTCACTTACAGTTTCAGAGGTTTTGTCCATTATTGTCATGTTGGGGAGCATGGCGGCCCACTTGGTACGGAAGATGTAGCTGAGAGTCTGCATCTGGATCCATAGGCTGCTGACAGACAGACGCTGGGCCGGGCTTGGACTTTTGAAACCTCACAGTGGGTTTCAAAAGTCCACTCCCAGTGGCACATTTCCTCCGATGCAGTGGCTGCATCTAGCCTAACAAGGCCACACCTACCACAACAAGACCACATCTACCCTAACAAGGCCACACCTACCCCAAGACCACACCAACCCCAACAAGACCACACCTCCTAATCCTTTTTAATTAGGGCTACTCCCTAATGACTAAGCATTAAAATGTGTGAGCCTATGGGGACCATTCTTGTTCAGACCACCACAGGAGTTGTCTCTCCATTTCTACCCATAAGGCAGTTGGGAGTGAAGCCATTGATCTTCCGTTCTGCTCCACAATTATCGTCAGTAAGAACTTTTTCTGCTCCTGTGAGCGGAAGGACCCAGAGGCTTCCCATCAACAAACTTTTACACACGGAAGACACCATTTTGTAGATGCCAAGACAGGAAGAAAATGTGATAAAAAGCTCCCAGAGAAGCCAGAACAAAAGGGACCATTTCAAAAAACTGGGGGCCTCTTAAGGAGGATCCTGCTTTAGTATTAGGTGACTAGAACATACGAGAAAGCCCACAGCTCTGTGCTCCTTAAGGGTCACAACCATTCTGAGCGCTCTGAAATGGTAAGCCTGTTTCCTTCTCACCGAAACCCTGGAATAATTGCTCCTAAGGTCTCTATTTAACAGATAAAAAATCTGAAACTGTGGTTAAGGAATGTTCCTGATGACCTGAGGCTCCTGTATAGCAGACTCTGACTCTGGCTCCGCCCCTCCAGCCCCTCCAGCCCCTCCAGCCCCTCCAGCCCCTCCAGCCCCTCCAACCCCAGCCTTCTAGGCTTCTCAATAGGGAGACTCTTGAATTAGAAGAGGGTACAGTGTATGTATGTGGAACTCAATCTTTACTCAGCCTGGTAGGAAACACCTGCAGGCCACAGGTCACAAAGTTAGGCTGTCCCTAGTGGGGGGTCATTAGCTGTCCTTAGTGGGAGGTCATTAGCTGTCCCTAGTGGGAGGTCATTAGCTGTCCTTAGTGGGAGGTCATTAGCTGTCCCTAGTGGGAGGTCATTAGCTGTCCTTAGTGGGAGGTCATTAGCTGTCCTTAGTGGGAGGTCATTAGCTGTCCCTAGGGGGAGGTCATTAGCTGTCCCAGATATGTGGCATATGAACTGGACCCTGAAGGCATGATGAAGAGGATGCTTACCAGCAGAAGTGGAGGAAGGAAGGCCCAGGTGAGAAGACACTGGACGAAGGGTGGAGTCAGGGCTGAGCACAATGCAGGTGGTAGCAGGCAGAGGATGCTGAGGAGAGGCCCACGACCTGTCTCCACCCACCTGACAAATGCCAGCCCCGGCACTGGGAGATCATCTCCGTGTGTTGTCAGTGCTCAGGATTATCCTGAAACCCCAATTAGATGCTTTCCCAACAGCGCCTCTCACAAAGCTAATTACGGCAGTTTCTTTTTCTTGGCAAGAACTTCTGCAATTGGGTTTCAAACAAGTCTTTTTTTTTCTTTTTTTAAATTTTACAAAACTCAAATTGTTTCATTTTTGAATCTACCATCAAAGGGGCCTTTTATTTATGCTCTGATCATTCACACCTAAATACGATATGTCTTGATTATATCCACTCTCGGTTCGCCTCTCACTCACCCTCACATTCCTCCTTGGTAAACCACCAAGTCCGATTAGTGCTACCTGCTTGAATGCTGACTGTTTTTAAGCATCATTTCTTTGTATGTGTGTGTCTGTGTATGTGTGCACGCGTGCTCACATGGGTGTGCATATTTCACATGTGTGGAGGTCAAAGAACATCTGCCAGGAGCCAGTTTTCTCTTTCCATCACGTGGGAATCACCTCATGTCATCATGTGCCTTCGCCCACTGAGCCATCTTGCTGGGCCCTGCACAGGTCTTGAGCAAGTAACCCACAGCGCAGTGAGTTCCTGAATGCCATGCCCAGAATAACTGAAATGGTTCTGAGTTACAGTCCTGCATTTGCACATTAGTCTTGACCTTGGCAAAGTCATCCAATGTGGCCAGCCTTCTTTATCTCCCCGCCATGGAAGGCCAAAGGGCATCCCGGGCAGCTGGTTCTTCCCGTTTTGGTTGTGTGATAGATAGAGCTATCGATCCACTGAACCCCACCAAGTTGGTTTTTCCAATCTGTGCATTGTGCTCCTCCTTCACAACCACATCACTGCCTCTGAACCTAGGTGGCCAGGAATATGCCCTCTGCACCCAAGCCATGCAGATTCCCTGCTCCTCTCAGCTTCATGGAGCCGGACCAAAGACGGTGTCTGTCTCTAGAGGGTGGAATGACTGTGAGGGTGTTTTCATCCATGCTATGATTTCGTGTGTGTGTGTGTGTGTGTGTGAGTGTATATGTGGCCACTAAGCCTGTCATCCTTATCAGAAAGATATTTTGGTTTTGCCTTAATTAAGCTATTGATATGACAAAGTGTTCATCTATGGTGATGACCGTGGGGAGTGAACTTGTCTGGTCATCGAATATTTGTGGAGATCAAATAGAGAACTACATTCTTCCCAGGGCAGGATGAAGCTTGAGGCAGGAGATGTCCTGGAGACACCCTAGGTCTCAAAGCATCCAGTGGGTTTGCAGCCTGTTGAATGCTGGCAAAGGCTCCATTATACCAGCCTGCTCTGCCCATCGGAATCACTCAGGGGCCATTTAGCTGTGGTGTGGCCTGTGAATCTAATTTTGTCCAAATTCATGCTACCCTTTGACTTCTTCCTCCCTCAGCAATGGTGGCTCAGCCAGCAGAGAAAAGCTGTGGGGAGAGCGTGCAGCCGTTCCTGGCGTCCATTCTGGAGGAGGTGATGGGGCCGGTGAGCTCAGGCTTCAGTGAAGTGCGGGCACTCTTCGAGAGAGAAGTAGGTGAACTCAGCCAGAGCTTCCATGCCACCCAGGACAGTGTCCAGCTGAAGGAGGTAGGAGAGCAAGCGGGGGAGCCGTGTTCCCAGCAGCACTGGGCTGCTTTTCATGGTGCCTTTCTCTCACCGCTCCCCCACTTGACCTTCCCCTCTCCCCATCTCCTCCGATTCTGTCTCCCCCCTCTCCCTTTGAGTCTCCTCTAACCTCTTTCTCTCTCCTCTTTCCTTTTCCTTTCCATCCACTTATCTGGTATTCCTGCCATCTACCCACATAACTCATCCATCCATTCATAGCTAAATTCACCTAATTTTCTTTATTAATGGTTTCTATAATATTTGCACAAGTGAAACAGCCAACTCAAATATATAATTCCATGTCTGTAAAGAGGCAAAATTAGCAGCCAGAACTGATAACAACTGCTCCTAGTCCCTCTGCCTCCATTCCCAAGCCCTCCAGTTGACTGAAATAGTCCTGTGTGCGTACTGGCATGTTTTATCTGTTCATATATAAGCCCATCTCTTTATTTTAAGTAACACTTGCTGCTTTGTTTCCACAGCTGTAGATTCCTGATATAAAGCCATGCCTGTCAAGCAGCAGTGGCACCTCAATCTACTGAGTCAGAAAGTAGGGGAGGGCATGCTCTGCGCTAGCAGGAACTCCGGAGGAGCTTTGCTGACATAGACACTAGCCACTTGCCTTACACTCATCATATTATTAAGGATAGGACTTGTTAGGGAAATTGTTTCTCTCTCCCCCTTCCTGATATCACTTAAAAGGGTTTTTTCTTTTAGTTGGTACATTGTAACTGTACACATTTATGAGCTACCGTGTGGCAGTGTTAGTCAGATCTTTGAAGGCAGAAGCCTGGCTCCAGCAGCCACAACAGGCTATCTGTCACAACATGCCAATCAAAGAGACGAATAATGGTGACAGGCTGAGGAAAGGGGTCATGTGGCACCTTGGGAGAGGAGCAGACAAAGGAGTCCAAAGACCAAGTCTGTCTCTAGAGTGCTGGCGTGTGCTTTAGGCTTAAATGGAGTGTGGGACCCCATCAGCTGTCCTGGTCTCCCTGAGCACTGCCCGAGCTCTCCCTCTCCAGCTTCCAGGCTGTCCCTATCACCCTAGCACCTCTGGGGAGGCACCTGACCCCTACAGGAGGCTCTCTTCTGCTCCAGGTGTAACCTCACCTGCAAGGGTAACTGGCCTTGTCTGTACGTGGATACATCCTGGAACACTGCTCCTCCTAGGATACAGCATGACTGTAGGCTTAGGACAAATCTCTGTGCCTCAGCCAAAGTAAAAGGGACAGGCAGACCCTGAATGAAAGTAGAGATGCCAGCATTTTATTTATCCTGCTTTAGTTACCCGTGGACCTACCTGAGGAGTCGATGCTTTTTTAGCCAAAGCGGCTTCTATATGCCTGTTTCAGCAGTTTATACGTGCAGATGGTGTGGAATGATCCAACAAGTAATTACCACTTCTATTCCCTTAAACATTTTTCATTTCTGTGTGCTGGCAGCTCTTCAAGCTCATTATAAAATACATGATAGATTGTTGTAAGCCGTAGTTACCCTCCTGTGCTGTACTTTCTTCATTTCTTTATGCCCATACATGTGATTGTACAAAACTAAGATCATTTCATGAATGCCTCGAGCTTCTTATTTCAGCTGTATATGTGCATGTGTATGTGTGCATATGCCCGTATGGGAGATGTGTGTGTGTGCGCGTGTGTATGTGTGAACATGCCTGTAAGGGGTGTGTGTATGTGTGTGTGTGTGTGTGTGTTTGTGTTTTAACTTGCCTTTATTCCCCTCATTTTCTGGTGCCACTCACTTCTTCACCCCCCCCCAAAAAAAGATGGCACCAACTCAGCTTGTACTGTTTTGTTTTTTCCGCCTTTTAGAAGATATGGAAAACACACATTTCAGTGCTGGTATCTTACATTGTTTGCTTTTATAAAAATACAGTTATTTTATACACTAAGCTGCTTATCGGGTTTCTTCTTCAAAATGATTTCATGAAACTGTTTCCAAGGTAACTGATCTAGTTCTGAATCACTTTTTGTAATGACAACATAATATTTCATGTTTAGAAATGCGGTGGTTTATTCAGCCATCCCATTATCGCAGACACCATGAGCAAAGCTGTAATAAATAACTTTGTACACACATCCTTTCACATCAGGGGCACATGTGTAAGTATTTATGCACACATTCCTTGTATCCTGATGCTTTTGTTTCAGTGGGGCAGACTCCTAGGTTGGAAGGTATATTTTCATGTTAACAGATGTTGACCTCAAACTTCAAAACATAATTTAAATTTTGCATTGTACTGATTTATTTGTGGAAGAAGCCTTCTCTCCATGTTATGGTCTGTGAGGGGTGTTATCACTTATTTAAACTTTCAACAATTTGATAGTAATAAGATAGACACCCACTTTTCCTCTCTGGCCTATTCAATTAATTATTTTAAGTAAAATATTCCTGGTGCTGGATTAATGGCTCAGCAGTTAAGTGCACGTGCTGATCTTTCATAGGACCCAAATTTAGTTCCCAGCACCCATGTCAGGTGGCTCACAACCACCAGTAACTCAAGCTCCCGGGGATCTGGTGCCCTCTGCTGGCTTTCATGGGTACCTACACTCACATGCACATATTTGTGCAGACACACACATATACTCATAATTAAAAGTAAAATAAATGTTTAAAAAGGAAATTGATGCATTTTCAATTGTAGGACAAAAGGAGGTGTAACATTGTGCTTTCCCCCCTTTAATCTTTAATTCCACTTCAGCAGACTGCTCCATTGTTCGCTTCTTAAAGTGAATACTTTCCCCCTGTGAATCCCAACGGTGTGGGCCGTTGGAAAACTCCTCCCAGACAGGGTCTCCCATGTTAGTCACACTCACCTGCCTTTTACACAGCTTCTCTTGAGAGCTCTCATTTTCAGCAATTTCCTCCCTGTCTTCACCCATTCTCCGGCTTATTTTAAGCTTCTGGTGGTCAAGTTTAAAAGCATTTTAAGCTAAGCTTAGAATATGGAACAAGTTTCCACCCCTTAAAGAGTCTTATGCAGGCTCATGGGCCCAGCAACACTTTTCACTGCCAAAGAGCCTGCCTGACTGCTTCCTGAGTTCACGAAGTGGGGACTTGGAGGCTACTGAGGACTTAAAGAGACTGGAGCCCCTGCTTGGGTATGCCTCTGAGACTTCCTGATACTTGTTGGATACTTCTGTTTCTTTCCTAGCGGTAGAGCTGCCCTAGGGAACCACAGAAAAAAAGAAAACAGTTGAAGATGTCGTAGAGTGGTGCAAATTGTAACTAACACTCTAACATATGCTTGACCGTTTCAAATGTAGGTCTTAGTACTGTGTAATATCAAGGAAAGAGTCCTGCACCTAAGGGCGTTTGCTTTTCTCCTTCCCCTAAATGCAGTGCCTGGACCTGTTGATGAAGCTTCCTCTGGATTCTGTGAAGATGGAACCTTGTTATACTAAAGTCACCCTGCTTCCAGAGCGCCTGCTGGATCTGCAGAGCCGCTTCAGATTCCCTCACGTTGATCTGGTGGTCCAGAGGACACAGAACTACATGCAAGAGGTAGGAGCTGAAGGGTGTCCAGGGAGGATGAGGATGAGAAGAGGGAAGGGAGGGAGAGGAGCAATGTATGAAGGCATATGCGGCGGAGCTGCTCTGCACTCAGGGAATTGAGGCCTGCTTCCAGAGTCAGGTTGACTGAGGACACACGCTGTCCTTCCAGCTGGCTTCATCTTTCCTTAGAAAACGAGAATCTGGGAAATAAAGTAGCATTAGCTGGTAATTATTTGATGGACTGAGTCAAGGCTTCAGACTTTGACTGCATATTAGAAACACATGGGGGAACTACTGTTGTGGTGCCCCACCTCTAGTGATTTCAAATACTATATGTATGTATGTATATGTGTGTGTGTGTGTGTGTTAATATATATGTTTTATAATGAACTTGAGAATCATAGAGAATGTCCTCCACTTATCTCCCACTGTTTCGAACATGCAGCCAGGGTCTAGAAACACTGGCTGAATTCCCTGCCTCATTACAAGGAAAGCTGCTACAGCTTCATATTTGAGTTTTATTTTTAAGATGTATTTTATTACATGTATTTTTGTGCATGTCTGCTCATGTGTACCATGAACACGCAGATGCCCTTGGAAGCTGAAAGAGGCTGCCAGATACCTAGAGTTACACCTGAATTCCAGAATTGGGGAGGTCGAGGCAGGAGGATCAAATCAGGGGTTTAAAGTCTTCTTTGTCTACATTGCAAGTTCAAGGCCAGCCTAGGCTGGATGAAACCCTGCCTTAAAAAATATAAGGGATGTGGGAGTCCATGACTGGTACCCAGGAAGCAGAAAGGGTTTGCGCTGGAGGAGGGGCAATGCTATATTCTTCAAGCCCCCGCCTCCTCCAGCAAGGCCCCGCCTCCCCCAGCAAGGCCCCGACTCCAGCAAGGTCCCAAATCCTGAAGATTCAATAGCCTCCCCACACAGTGCCTTCCCACCGAGGACCAAGTATTCATAAACAGGAATGAGCCTACGAGGACCATTCCGTATTCCAACCGGAACACTAGCCTCGCAGAAGAAGAGGGCCGTATGGGATGATAGGGTGTCAATAGAGGGAATATGTGCTACAGACTGACTTATGTCCTTCTAGATGAGGGGCCTTCTCCCACCTTGTCATGTGATCTGTGTCTGAGGCACCAGAGCATGGAGGAGGAGAATGGCTACAATGAGACCGTGGCTCCAAGTCCCTTTGTACTGGGGCTTCTTTCCCGTTAAGAATGAGGAGACAAAAGGATGCCATTTTAAGCCAGACAGACATGCATATATGTATAAAGAAGGGTGTTTTCCACCCTCTGCCCATCTCATAGTGGCCACTAGGTTTTTTGTTTCACAATCCAGGGAGTATGATGAGCCGTGTGTCACCCCACAGTTGTGCATGGGGGAACTCTGTTCATCTCCTCCTGCCAGAGCCTAGGCAGGCAGGCCAGGCCCATGTCCCCAGCCTCTGACTGTGATCTCTTTCTGTGTTGGCCTGATTGATGGACAGCTCATGGAGAACGCAGTGTTCACGTTTGAACAACTGCTCTCCCCACACCTCCAAGGAGAGGCTTCCAAAACAGCGGCTACCATCGAGAAGGTTAAGCTCCGTGTCTTAAAGGTAAGAACTTTGTCTTCATTTGTGGGGAGCATCTGACAAGACTGTGACCCCTGTTCCTTTTCCTTAGTGGGAAATGTCCTGACCGCCCCTTCACCCCATCCCCTTTTCCAAAGCACAGATGACCATTGTTCCCCGAGGTTTCCCTAGACTCTCGTGCCTCTCCTGCCATCTAGTGGCGTCTTCAGGAACCACATGTCGTCCGCACTAACGCCTTAGAAGTCTTGTGGGGTTACTTTCACAACTGACAAATGTGTAGGCTGGGTACTGCAAACACCGTGACAGATATTGCATAGAATATAACACTAGGTCAGCTGCAGCCTAGCATTCCAAGTACGAGATTAGTAACATTTAAAATAAAACCCAAAACTTATAGCCAAAGGAACCAGCCCAAGGGAAAGTACACCTGCCACATGAGATGGATTTAAGTCCATGATAAGACTGTCGTGACAATAGGAGCTTGGATGTATTTGGTATTTATTTAAAGCCCTTTAAAAATCATGTTCCTAAGATTTGTTGTTCTTAAGTTGTCACTCCAAAGATTTATATTTTTTAGTTTTTAATTATTTATGCATGTTTGACATGTCTGTGTGAATGCATGCCTCCTGTATGTGGGTTCCCATAGAGGCCAGAAGAGGATTCCGATCCCCGGAGCTGGAGTACAGGCAGTTGTCACTCATCCAGTGTAGGTGCTGGGGACAGAATTTGGTGTGCAGGCAGATGTGGTGCTGGAGAAGGAGCAGAGCGCTCTTACATCCTGAGTCACAAGCAACAGGAAGTCGTCTGAGACACCAGCCAATATCATGAGCTTAAACAAGACCTCAAAGCCTGCCTCCACAGTGACACACTTCCTCCAACAAGACCACACCCACTTCAACAAGGCCATACCTCCAAATAGTGCCACTCCCTTTGTGGGGGCATTTTCTTTCAAACCCCCACATTCCTATTCAAATGAACTTGCTGTTAGTTAAAACAATGAACTTACCAATAAACTATTTGCTACTTTAAAAGAAAAAAAAAAAAAAGAGGTTCCTGCCAGGGGTAGTCCCATGAGTACAGAACAGATTCTACCTCCGGCAAGAACGAGCCTACTGATGTTTGAATCAGCCTCTTGGCCCTGTGTTTCTGCTTCTCCTACCTTCCCCTATGGTCTCTTTACTTGATAGCGTATGACTTCCAACGTGAGCGCGTGCTTCTCCAGCCATTCTTCTTTTGGCTGAACCATTGTGTTTACATGCCCACAGCAATTCTCCTGAGCGCCTGTGCACAAGGTACTGGCGTCCACACGCAAACCAGGCTGGAAATGGGCTGCTCCCAAGAGCCTGCTCTTGTTGACTTTTTTTTTCTTCCCCTCCCCCCCTTTGGGCTTTTCGAGACAGGGTTTCTCAGTAGCTTTGGGGCCTGTCCTGTGAGTTCCAGGCTGGCCTCGAACTCACAGAGATCCCCCTGCCTCTGCCTTCCCAATGCTGGGATAAAAGGCATGTGTCACCACTAACTGGTTTCTTGCTGACTCTTAAGATTGAATGTGCTCTTTTATACTTCTGTACTCTTGAGCCCTGGACTAAACCAGAGATCGGCGGGCGAACTCTTTGGTGAGTTTCAGGTGGATGTTTTAGTCCTCACCGGTCTGTTTCTGTTGGAACCACTCAGCGCTGCTGCGCACTCTCCAGTTTGGGGTGTTCAGTGTGCTCGCTGTGTTGATGGAACTTTAAGTCCCCTCGTGGACATTATTAAAAGCCACCCACCCTGCTTTCGGGACAGAGTATAACTGATACCCATGACTCCCCTGTGTCTACCCAGCTCAGGGGTAATGAAGCACAAACTCACTCTCCAGTTTGAGTCACATCTTTAAACAACATATCACTTCTTTGGTTTGATCTTGCCTCAGTTTCCATATTTGTAGAAGGGGTGGGTGACATGGATTATGACTCCACAGCCTAGACGCAGTTTATGCAAGAGTTCCAGAAGGAGATTTCTGAGGCCCTAGACTTATGAGAATCCTCAGAAATTATTGGGGGCTGAGGAAGGGAGATGACTGGGTGGGCTTTTTGTTTTCTTGTTTCAGTGAAAGTTACAGATTAAAACTGCTCCTTAGCGTGTATCTCTGTGTTCGCAGCAATATGATTACGACAGCAGCACCATCCGGAAGAAGATCTTCCAGGAAGCATTGATTCAAATCACACTGCCCACCCTGCAGAAAGCACTGGCGTCCACATGCAAACCAGTAAGGAGATGGGCACTGTTCCGTTTGATGCTGAAGTTTGAATATTTATTTTGGGCCCCTGCACTGGCAAATACTAGACTACACCAGAGGGGTGGTGAATTCTTTGTTGGTGGTCAGGTAGATGTTTTAGGTTTTGTGGGCGTTTTTTTCTCAGCGCTGCTGGGTAGTGCAACTGCAGCCAGAGATGGTGCACAAATATATAGACAAAGCCTATGTTTCAACACATATGCGCTCGCGCGCACACGCACGCGCGCACGCACGCACACACACACACACACACACACACACACACACACGTCATGGACCAGCCTCAGCAAAAATACCTCTTGCCAGGGTAGAGGCATGGGGATTTAGAAATACAATAAAGAATATGAAGACACGAACATAATGAAAGGGAGAGACATATAGAATAGTTTGAGGGAGTTCCAGTGAGTACTGGAATCTACCCCAGCTTAATTTTCAATTGCTTAAAATACCCCTGATCATAAAAGGAAAGAATAAGACAAAAGCTGCATTAACATGATACAAGGAGATAAACAAACCAGTTGAAGGTCGCAGGCTACATCCTTTTTTGTTTTGTTTTGTTTTGTTTTACAAGACAGGGTTTCTCTGTGGCTTTGGAGCCTGTCCTGGAACTAGCTCTTGTAGACCAGGCTTGAACTCACAGAGATCCGCCTGCCTCTGCCTCCTGAGTGCTGGGATCAAAGGTGTACACCACCACTGCCCTGCACAGGCTACATCCTTAGTTAACCATTCAGTTGCTAGAACAAAACAAGTCATGCTCACACCCTAGACCGAAACATTCTGTAGGTAAACCACTCCCTAGGTGGAATCCAAAGTTATCTGCTTAAGGGATCTGTAGACTTTCTTTCTTTTGAGATAGAAACATATCTTTTTCTCTATTCCTGAAATACAAGGTCTGGGCTATTAGCCACGCCTGTTGACAGTAGCCTTAACAGAGCAGACCTCTCTGTTCTGAATCTAGGTGGGACTTTTGTTTGAGGTAGAAACACAATAACCTTGAAGGAATAGAGGTAAGTTCCAGCTCTCTGACCTTTGGTCAGTGTGGAAACAGGCTCACATTTTCCAGCCTCCATGCACACACACATATATAGCCCAGGATTTCTGACTCACAAATTACAGGAATTCTCAAAGGCCTTGAGCCAAGCAAGGGCTGTGGTGGATTGCCAAAGGAGATGAGATGTTCTGCCATTTTATTGTCAATCTTATTCAGTATGTGCACCAAAAGTTGGCCACTACACCCAGAAAAGATCTTCAGTGTGAGCACAGAGGACTATTTGTTCTCCTACCTTCCGTAACTTTAGTTTATTGAAATCTCTGACATGAACTGTTGTGAGCATGGAGCTGCAGGACAGCCATGACTATGAGGTGTGATAGAGCAACAGACAAGAAGTGTCTGGAGCTTCTTCGAGGCTTGTCTGTAAGTTCTGGGCTTCCGGGAAAGCCCCTGTACTTGTTTTGATCAACTTCCATCATTTATGAAATTCATATGATAATATGTATTATGGTAAAAATAAAATACCGCATGTCCCCAAGTGGCAGCAGTGGGCAGCGGGCCATGAGACCACGGTGGGCCACTTAGGCAGCCAGTCCCAGGCAGGGAGCCACATGGTGGGTGAGAGACAGAGACCTATTAGGCACGGCATGCAGAGAAAGTGGGTATTTATTTAGTGGGTTATGGAGGGGAAAGGGAAAAGAGGGAAGGGGTAAAGGGAGAAGAGCAGAGAGAGAGGCGGAGAGAAAGAGAGACAGAGAGAAAGGGAGGAGAAGTGGGGAGAAGGGAGAGAGGCAGAAGATGCCTCTACGAGAGACAGAGGAAAAAAAGGGAGAAACTCAGGCTGGAAGCAGAAGGAAGATCTGCTTGCCTCAGTGGATGGGGGAGGGAGTGGACAGGGCTTGTCTCTTAAAGGGATAGAGCAGGCCATTACATTTCCATCTTTTTTTTATAATAAAAAACCTGGAGGTTAGGCACAACAAGTTAAAGAAACTGGGACTGCAGAATCTCAAGACTGCTTCCTGCTTATTTGTGGACATCATCTTGGGGGGAACTTGAGAAAGCTGGGTGCTGGTCACATCCTGGGATTGCTGGTCTCTTTGCTCCTGTCCAGTGTTTGTGGTATGGAACTGTCTAGTGTCTATTATACCTGTTTAAGGTATTGGCAGAACAAAGTTAAGTTTAGGAAAAAAAACTTATTAGGACCAGGGAAGTGATCCTTTAATTTGGCTCCCTGGAACTCACAAGAATTTTTTGGGTTTATGAAAACATAAGTTTTAAACAGCAGCATACTTATATCAGAATGACTGTGACAAATACTTTTTTGCAAAATAAAAAGTATTTTTAGATTATAAAAGGCAGCATGAGAGAGAAATTTGGTAACTTGTCCTTGTCCTCACACCTTTATAACTTGCAGGTACACATCTTAATAACCTGTATTTTACTGAAATTTGTTTGGTGAGGTTGTCCTTTTAAACTGACAAAACCTCTCAGCTGTCAAACTGCATCAGAGATCTTTAAGAAGGACAAAATTTTACATGAGTTATTGATTGAAAAACGACAGGGAACTTATTTAGTTGATGCCTAGAGCGACTCCTCAGGGTCCTCCATGGTTGATGAGGGTCATATTTTTCTTTTGCTGTTTAGTGCAGGGCCTGCTGGGCTCCAGAAGATCCTGTGGGCTAAGAAACCTGTAGGAAGACAAGCCTACCTTGACCTGAGCAGCTAGGCTGTCTAGAGATCTTTAGTTTAGATGAAAGGTAGTTTTGCCCAGAGGTCAGTGCTTAGCAGTTGAAGCAAATTGCAGATGGATGTTGTTCTGTGCCCATTTGTCTTCTGTCTTCTTTGGAGGAAGTAGAGTGCTGCAGCTAAGAGCCAACCAGTCTCTTTTTGTTATGAAAAGTTTTTTTAATAATTAAATATTTAAATGCCATATTCCCCAGATCTCTGAGCAGTTGAGGGCTGTTTACCAGGTATAGATAACTACACTGTAGAATCTGCCTGGAGAACTGAGTACAAGCTCAACTGTACTGGCTCTCAACTTAGCAGGTAAAATTTATAGTTGTAAAAGGACAGAAAGAAGAAAAACTGCTTGTAGTAGAAGGTTAACAGCAGAACTGACAATAGTAGAGAACAGCTTAATATATTTTAAAACAGGATTGGATTAAATATAAAGTATTTTTGTAAGAAACTTAAAAGTACATACCAGTTTAAAACATGAGACTTATTGCTTTGTTAGTCTGGAATGAGATATAATGGGCAGACAGTTATAACACTTAACAGTAAACATAGGTATATTTAAGTTATATGTGCATGTGTGCATGCACACAGTGAATAGGAATTAGACTAAGTGGATGCTCTTGGTAGGTCCTACCAAAGGCATGTCACTGCACAAAACCAGGGGACCAGGCAGGGTATACCTCAGTAAAGGTGGTGGGACTTGGTCACCTGACCTGGCTGTCAGTCAAGATGGCAGTGAGGTCACCTGACCTCAGTCAAAATGGCGGTGGTCACATGTTGTATGAAAAGGCCACTTTTTTTTTTGAGCCACAGGAATTTTAAACATAATAACAAGAGAGTCCTAGAGGCGTGATCTGCCCTGTTGCCAAGCTGCCATGCAGCAAGCCACGGCAGGCAGCAAAGGCTGGAATTGAAAACAGCTGCCTTGAGGATCCAACTAATCTGCGGGACCAGTGGTAGCGGCAGCAGGGAGAGTTTGAGGAAACGTGGAGCCTGTGGGACACTGGCAGAGCATTTGCAGGCCAGTGGCTGATAGTTTGAGGGTTTATACCATAGCTGAAAACATGAAAACCTGTGAAAACAGCAAACGAACCCCGCAGGGCCTGTAGAAGAGCGTCCTCTCTCTATAGGTAGGGTGTTAAAGCCTGACTCGGATGCCAGAAAGGCTAGAGGCCACTCCAAGAGGTCTCTCACAGCAGGGACCACTTATGAGAAAAGAGAAAGAAAAATCCGAGGGACCCTGGGCCCCAAATTGGATGCACCATACAGCATGTACAGTGCTAGCACGGATGGACTACCCTGGGTTGTCTGATGATGTTTTTTAGCTATGGGAAGCAACCAGAGATGAATGCCAGTGAAGGACTCAACTGTAGCTGTGAAGGCTGTGGTTGACTGACTGGAAGGAGAAAACCCACCACTGAAGCTGCTCGTGTGTGTAGTGGTCGGTCGGTGTTTAGGCAGAGCAGTTGTAAAGAAACCCTGTTCCCCGTTTCCTCAGCCAGCCTGCCTGTGGGCAGCAGGGAATGTGGAGAAAGCTGGCCAAGTCACAAGCACCAGTGTTATGGTAAAAATAAAGCGCTGTTGTTCCCTGAGAGGTACAGCCGCAGAACACAAAGGCCAGTGGGCCCCAAGATCATGGTGGGCCACAAAGGCAGCTGATTCCAAGCAGGGAGCTGCGTAGTGGATGAGAGACAGAGACCTATTAGGCATGCCATGCAGAGAAAGTGGGCATTTATTTAGTGGGTTATGGAGAGGTAAGGGAAAGGGAGAAAGGGAGAAGGGAGAAGAGCAGAGAGAGAGAGTCAGAGACAGAGAAAGAAAGAGAAACAGTGGGGAAGGGGAGAAGTGGAGAGAGGCAGAAGCTGCCTCTTTGGAATAGAGATGGAAAGAAAAGAAAGGGACTCAGGCTGGAAGCAGAAGGATGGGGCAGGGAGTGGGTGGGGCTTGCCTCTTAAAGGGACAGGGTAGACCATTACAATACGTATCTTCTTTTTCTTTTTTTCTTTTAATCTCAGCTCTCCTTTGTTTTGACAGTATTTGACTACATAGCCCAGGCAATCCATCAGGCTTAGCACCCTGCCATGCTAAAATTACACCTCCACACCTGGCTTGTATTGTGTGTCCCAAGAATGAGAAATTAGGATGATACATTTGCCATCTGGTTAGGTTTATATCATACACCAGGCAGTGAATGACAGTGTTAAACATTTCTTCTCAATCATCAAAATGACCTTGGAGGAGGCAAGAGACTATTCACATCCTCACAGTGCTAAAGAGGGAAGCTAAGTGGTTGAATAGCAGGCCCAAGGTCGTGAAGCCAGTTATCACCAGCTGAATCCGGTTAGTACTTACCTATGACACAGCTGGCCCTCCTACAACTATTACTATGACTGCTCCCATGTTCCAAAAAATTACTGAGGAGCCTGGCCATTTTCAAGGCCCATTCTCCCTTGGAGTCAATAAAAAAAGAGCATCCAAGAATTTTTAAATGGCTTTTTGACAGCTTGGAGACTCTCCAAGCACTGAACATTAAAATCCTTTGTGTGGGTTATTATACTGTGGAATTTTCTCTGATTGTTTTCCTATTCTATAAATGCTGGGTTTTTTTTTCTTCTTCTTCAGATAACCATTGGCATAGTCAGTCTTGTATTTATTCCTGGAGTATTTCTTTGGTGGAAAGGATCTGAGAGAACCAAAGGAGAAAGGAATTGGTCTGTGTGGGGGTCCTGGCCATATGTGATGGATGATATTAGCCTGAGGGATTACTAATCTACCTCAGAATGTGTCTTCACACAGAGATGCTGCTTAATATGTATTTTCCCTCCCAAGGGAAGTGTGGAGGCGTATCTTACCACTACCTTCTTCATGAGAGGGGGTGGGAGGAGGCTCCCCTTCTTTCTGGCCCTCTGTTTCTTAACATGAGAGGACTGAAATGTGCCCGATTTATGCCCCTCTTGCAGGTGTGTTTGGTTTTTGCATCTGTATGCGAGGTGTGTGTGTGTGTGTGTGTGTGTGTGTGTGTGTGTGTGTGAGATATACTTGCATTTTTGCAATGTGGGTGCACGCATATTTTCAGGTATGTTTGTGTGTGTATAGGCCAAAGAGTGAGTGACACAGAATATCTTCCTCCATCTCACTGAACCTGGAGCTTGCCAATCAGCAAGTCCATGTAGCCAACCTGGCCTAGGAACCCTGTCTCTGCTTCCTCAGCAGTTTACAGGCAGTCCAATGCCCCGCCTCCTCTCCCTGCTTTTATTGGGTGATAGGGACCTAAATATAGGCAAAAAAATGACGCTTTATCCAATGAGCCATTCCCCCCCAGCCACAGATCTTGCCATTTTTAGTTGAGAGAGATTGCTTTCAAAAGAGCCCTACGTTTTCAGTGATATAGGGCATTCTATTGGTGTCAGAACTTTTGGGAACCCCAGGTTTATAGGCAGATATAGGAGAGGATTGTCTGCCTCGTAGAAGCCCTTATTTTCCTAAGTGAGCTTTCCTTAGTTCTTCCAGAAGCAGTTTCCTAGATCTGCGACATTCCACTCTACCCTAGCTGGGCATTAGGATTGCCTATGGTGGCATTTTCCTCTTCTTAACCACCCTCCAAATTTCCATGTCAATATTCCATTTTAGTTGATCCAGAAAAATTAAGCATCTGATCCAGTTCAATTGTCTCATCATGGAAGATGTGCATTGTAAAATTAGACACATCCCAGAAACATAAAATACGCCTCTGTTCCCTTCCCACAGAATTATTTAACTAGATGAAAATATGTTTTCTATTTATTCATCAAACATGCCCCCAAAATGTGTGAAACATGATCCAGGTACTGTGGCATGTACAGTATATGATCCAGGTTACTGTCCCTGCTGCCCTGGAGTTCACAGTATAGAGGCAGATTCCATGTGAGAACACTACGGTGGCTGCACAGGGAAGCAGCTTCTAGGGAAGGTAGCAGCATCCCTAGCTGAGCTTGGTCGTTCACTTGGCGCCAGTGGATGAGTGACAGGGGAGCGAGGGATAAGGGGTGCTGAGGCCTGAACTTGCACTCCTCATGTGATAGAAGTAAAGACAGGTTCAGAGGGGCGTCCTGCTTACCCAGGCTCCCATGAGCAGTGTTCCCTGGGCAGTGCCCCTTCCGTCTGTTACAGCTCTAGAGATCACTGATGCCTGTGTCTCCTCGGTCTTCCACCCTTCTTCTAAGGTGGGCATAAATGAGCCCTATTGCCTTGCATTGGTGGAACCCTAAAATCCAGGCCCACGGCCACCCCTGTGTCTCAGCGGTGAAAGCTGCTATCAGACTAAAAGGCATCAACTCCCTCTGCTCCTTGGTTCCCTAAGGGAGCCCCTCTCTTCAGCACTATCAAGTGCCTGGATCACTGAATTCATCTCTGGCATTTATTTATTTACCCCTGCTTGGTCTTCATGCTGGTAACAAGGCATTTGGAAGCCTTTGGGAGGCTGGGAAAGTCAAGGGATTTTGTATTATATATGAGCTGTCTTGGAATTGGAGACCATCAGTGCCAGTTGAAGAGGAAGACAGAATCCTTGGGTTCTCAACTAGAAAGGGGCTTCTGTGCTAATGATGTTGAACATATATCTACATCTTATTTCTAGGTGTCTACCTAAGATAAAGTGGTTCTTAAGTTGCCCATACAGAATAAAATGTACACACAAATGTTCATTAATTAAAAAGTCGTCAGTATCTTAATCATCGTCCTATTGCTGTGACGAGACACCATGACCAAAGCAATTTATAAAAGAAAACATGTAATTGGGAGATTGCTTACAGTTTCAGAGGTTTAGTCTGTTGTCACCATGGCAGGGAACATGGCAACATGTAGGCCAGCATGGTGCTGAGGAAGTATTTGAGAGCTACCTCCTTCTCCATAGGCAGAGAGATAGAGAGACAGACAGACAGAGACAAAGAGACAGACACAGACAGAAAGAGACTGGGCCTGCTGTAGACTTTTAAAACTTCAAAGCCTAACCCCAAGTGTCACACTTCCTCTAAGAAGGCCATACTTCCTATTTCTTATCAAATGGTGCCAATCCTTGGTGATTAAGCATTCAAATATATGACCCTATGGGTATAGGTGGAAGCCACTTGTTTGTTCCCAGCTGCCCAGACCATGAAATAATCACACAGAAACTATATTATTTGCAATACTGTCTGGCCAATAGCTTAAGTGTATTTTTGGCTTACTCTTATATCTTAAACCCATCTCCATTAATCTGTGTACCACCACGAGGTCATAGCCTACCAGCAGGCTCCAACACAGTCATTTGTCCCCTGCAGCAACTACATGGCTTCTCGCTGACTCCGCCTACAACTACTCTCTCCTCCTCCATTTGCTTGGAACTCCGGCTTGCCCTATTCTGTTGAAACAGATTTATTCATTGACCAATAAAAGCAATACATAGATAGAAGGACTTCCTATACCATATGGGAGCCATTCTTATCCAAATCACAACAATCAATGTCAAATGAGTATGGATGAACAATTCCAACTTATCTATGTAGTGAATGATGTTTATCAATAAAGAGGAATGAGGTGCTGACCCATGTAGCAAAGTAGAAAAAATTTTAAAAGCAAACACAAGCCAATACATGGTTTTGTTTACATGCAAAACTCAAACCAAAACTCAACAGATGTCAGACTGTGCTTTATCTCTTGGAGGGGTGTGGGCTGGAAGAGGACCTGGGTTATGGTCACATGAATATATTTATAGTTAAAGTCATCTAGCTACACTTTTAAATTCTACATTTTACTGCATGTAACTTTTACTTTGGTAAAGTACTGTTTGCATCAGATAAAAAAATGAAGATGGAAACTTTGGTTATTATAAAGAAAAAGAGGATGTGATACCTACGTAATTCTGTGGTAGTTCTAATTTTAGGTTTTCCTAGAAGGTCTAAACTAATGTAAACAATGCCTTGAGACAACTGAAAACACACACATACACACACACAACTCTGCTCTTTTCCCATTTAAAGTACAAAGGATGTATTCCCTGTGCACAGAAAAGGATGGGGATGATCAGTGACTGAGTGTCCCATTACCACAGTTAACAGTGCAAGGTGCTTAGCACATAGGCCACAGGCAAAGAGAAGACATCAGCTGCATTGTTATCTCAGCATCTTTAACTGTCAGGACCAGTTGCTGTCCCCCTGCTCTTCTACAAGGAGGTGTTAAGTGAAGTGGGAGTCAACATTTCCTTGTCTCTTGAAAATAGGCAACTTGTATTTTTCTGTTATCAGTATTAGACACTAATTATAAAAATAATGGTTTTCTTTTTCTTTTCATCTGTGATCATAATGCATTTTAGCTATTCTCACACCATCATCCTTCCTTGTCCCCACTCTTCTCTCCTGCCAATCTTCTTTCCAAATAGTCTTCCTTCTGCTTTTATGTCTCTTTTTAGGATTTTTCCTAAATTTGGATTCTGTATGTGAGAGAAAATAGGTGATACTTGTCTTTATGGGTCTGGAAATTTCACTTATCTCCATTTGATCCATTTTCCTGCATATGACATACTTCCATTTATTGTGTATCTACCACATTTCCTATAGACGGAGATTGCACTTTAATTTCCCAGCTTCCCAGACCCAAATAATCATATAACAACTATATTAATTACAACTCTGTTTTGCCAATGACTCAGGTGTATAAGTTAGCTCTTATATCTTAAATTAACTCATTTCTATTATTCTATATTTTACCACAAAGCTTGTGGTTTGTTACCTCTTGCTTCTTGGACAGCTACATGGCATCTGCCTCCTAAAGCAGCTACATGGTTTCTTCCTGACTCTACCTACTCTCTCTATATATATTTCTGTTTGGATTTCCTACCTGGCTTAATTCTGCCCTGCCATAGGCTGAAATAGCTTCTTTATTAACCATTAAAACATATTCACAGTATATAGAGGGGAATCCTACTTCACCTCCCCTTTTTTGTCTAAATATAAAGGAAGGTTTTAGTTTTAACATCATATCTAATTTATCTTTTGTTATAACTAAGAAAAACTATAACTATCTGTTGTCAACTCTTCAAAGACTCCAGAAGGATATAATATTATCTAATTAAACAGGAAGTGCACTGTTAGCAACTTCCAAAGTTCTAGAATTGACAGAGATATCTTGCTGCCTGAACAGTCACTCAAACTTCTTCTGTAACATTGGAACATCCATCTTCAGCCCACAGGCCCATAATATCCAGCAGACTTTTCAATGAAGCAGGAGATTTGATGATCTGTTCTGCCTTGTATTGGCAAAATTCATCAGTTGCTTTCTTCTGTGTCCTGTAGAATGTCTGGCAATTTCTTCTGTGAAGCAGGAATCCTAAAGTACCATCCCACCTTTTTTAGTCTGGCAAAGTTCACTGGTCCTTTTCCTGTGGGTCCTTCATGTCCAGTTTACACAACATACTATCATGCAGTCTAAGAAATAGCAGTTTCTTGCCCAAGTGGCTAATCTTGCCACAATGACAGCAAACTCCATAAGGAATTTCTTCAATGTCCATCATCTCTGAAGTAAATTGGTGCTCTCAGGAACAGATGTATCTCATTGTTGAGAAAAGTCTAAGTTCTTTTTTTTTTTTTGGTTTTTTGAGACAAGGTTTCTCTGTGGCTTTGGAGCCTGTCCTGGAACTAGCTCTGTAGACCAGGCTGGTCTCGAACTCACAGA
>NW_004949095.1:546110-563697 GCF_000317375.1 Microtus ochrogaster
AGGGTTTCTCTGTACTTTTTGGTGCCTGTCCCGGAACTAGCTCTTGTAGAACAGGCTGGCCTCAAACTCACAGAGATCCTAAGTTCTTAAAACATTTTAAATGCTGTATTCTGTAGGTCTTTGAAAGGTTTGAAGAATACCTATCCATCTGAAATATATTCCTGTATATCTGGAAAACCTAACTAACATGACTACAGTTTGACTATTATATATGACTATCTATTAATCCATATTTCTTAATTATATATTATATTTTAAACAAGCTGCACAAATACAATACCTTAAACAAGAGCAGAAATACATATACACAGTGTAACAAAATCAACCTTAAATTTGTATCAATAGACTAAGATTCATACCAATGCAAAGTATTTATCTCTATATCATATCCCCCTGTAAATGAAAACAAACATTTATAAACAATCACTTGGGGAATCTGTGCGTTGTTTTCTTCAAATTACTTCTTGCTGTTTGTTGGGCAAAGTATTTTTAGGTTTCATGAAGACCTTTTAGGGAGTTCTTGTTTTATCAAATCACATTATTCTGGAAGGAATCCATAGGTTCCTTCCAGAAACAAAAAGCAGAACCTCTTCTTCAAAGTAACATATTATTAGGCTCAAATTTTGAAGTCAAGATACTTTAAAATATATGTTGGTTTAACTTAGCAGCCCTCGAAATCAAATGTCTCCCTGCAGTCAAAAAATTCAAAGAAAGCACAATAAAATGTATAATCCAGACTCTCTGTGTATATTTCATCTTTCCATGACTTACTTTTTTTACTCTATCACCTTATTTATTTATTTATTTATTTTTGATTTCTGTCTTCTCCCTGCCACCGCCTCCCATTTCCCTCCCCTTCCCCCAATCAACTCCCCCTCCCTCATCAGCCCGAAGAGCAGTCAGGGTTCCCTGCCCTGTGGGAAGTCCAAGGACCGCCCACCTCCTTCCAGGTCTAGTAAGGTGAACATCCAAACAGCCTAGGCTCTGACAAAGCCAGTACATGCAGTAGGATCAAAACCCAGTGCCATTGTTCTTGACTTTTCAGCAGTCCTCATTGTCCGCTATGTTCAGCGAGTCCGGTTTTATCCCATGCTTTTTCAGACCCAGTCCAGCTGGCCTTGGAGAGTTCCCGATAGAACATCCCCATTGTCTCAGTGTGTGGGTGCACCCCTCATGGTCCTGGAAAGCAGTGTGGTGGTTTCTCAGGAAATTCGGGATCAACCTACCCCTGGACCCAGCAATACCACTCTTGGGAATATGCCCAAGAGATGCTCTATCATACAACAAAAGTATATGCTCAACTATGTTCATAGCAGCATTGTTTGTAATAGCCAGAACCTGGAAACAACCTAGATGCCCTTCAATGGAAGAATGGATGAAGAAAGTATGGAATATATACATATTAGAGTACTACTCAGCAGTAAAAAAAACAAGGACTTCTTGAATTTTGCATTCAAATGGACAGAAATAGAAAACACTATCCTGAGTGAGATCTATTACCTTTTAATGTTTAATTTTTTATTTTTACTCCTTTAATCTATGAGTTTCTGTACTCTTTCTTCTTTCTCATAAGCCCATGTACATTTATCCAACACTGTGACCCATTCAGAGTTCTTTTTTTTTTTTCTAAATTTGCCATATTATGTATCTGTAATCCTTTCTGATCAGGAGAATTATTTTTAATGCTAAGCAGTAGTGGCTCAGACTAATGCTGAAGCTTTGCCTGTTGGCTCTACCCCGTCCAACATAGTGGAGGTATATTCACTGCCTCTGCAAGCCATGCTCACTGTTCCAGTTCTAGGGACACAGCAGGTCTATGTCACCATTAAGCAACTTGTAGCATTCTGCTCACAAACTCCACTTAAATGCTCTATAGTGGGACCTCCTGAAAGAGCCAGAGCCAGTCATATTGCCAGTATGGACCAGGAAGCTATCTCTTAAAGAAGAAGCTGTACCTCTGCTTGTGGCTAGCAAACAGAGCCAGTCTGGGGGTGGGGGGAATGCTGCTACCAAGAAGCTATGCTTGGCTTCTGTTTTTGTGGGCCTAGAAGCCCTCTTTTTTTTTTAAGGTTTTTTACATCTTATATGGACCCATGCCCCAGATGATGGGCACCATTTTGTAGATGGAGACTGCACTTTAGTTTCCCAGCCACCCAGACCCAAATAATGACACAAAAATTATATTAATTACAACACTGTTTGGCCAAGGACTCAGGCTCTTATGTCTTAAATTAACCCATTTCTATTATTTTATATTTTATCACAAGACTCGTAGCTTGTTACCTCTTGCTTCTTGGGTAGCTACATGGTTTCTCCCTGACTCTGCCTACTCTCTCTATATATTTCTGTTCAGATTTCCCGCCTGACTTTAATCTGCTCTGCCATAGGCAGAAGCAGATTCTTTATTAACCAATGGAAATAAAGCATACTTACAGCATACAGAGAGGAACTCCACATCAATTTTCTTTTCTTTTCTTTTTCTTTTTCTTTTCTTTTTTTTTTTTTTTTTTTTTTTTGGTTTTTCGAGACAAGGTTTCTCTGTGGCTTTGGAGCCTGTCCTGGAACTAGCACTGTAGACCAGGCTGGTCTCGAACTCACAGAGATCCGCCTGCTTCTGCCTCCCGAGTGCTGGGATTAAAGGCGTGTGCCACCACCGCCCGGCTCACATCAATTTTCTTTATTCATTCATGTGTTGATAGGCATGTAGGTTGGTTCCATATCTTGGAGTGGTAGCTGGATTACACGGTAGGTCTAATTTTAGTTTTCCCAGGAAGTCCATACTAATGTAAATAATGCTTCACCGAGCTCCATACCTACCAGCCATGTCTGAGGTTCTTCTTTGCTCCACACCCTCACCAGCATTTGACTTTTTTTTTTTTTTTTGCCATTCTGATAGCGTGAGATGGGATTTCACTGTGACTTGGCGTTGCACTCCTCTGATATTAATCTTTTCTTCTTCATCCTTTTATCTCTCACTCTCCAGGAGCTTCAGAAATATGAGCAGTTCATCTTCGCAGATCATACCAATATGATCCATGTTGAGAACGTCTATGAAGAGATTTTGTATCAGATCCTCCTTGACGAAACCCTGAAAGGTAAGGATGAATTGTCCTGCCCTGGAGGGGATGCTCAATGGGAAACACTCCTGAAATAACTCAGGGAGGAAGAGCTGCAGCTGAGTCTGATGCACAGGGGGACAGCAAGGGCAGGCGGGAAGGAAGGACCCACCTCAACTGTGCATCCTCGAGCTGTGCACATGAGAGTCCCCTTTCAGTGCAAGCGTGAATTCTGCAAGTTCAGGTTTCACTGAAGAAGAAAGAAATCAGGGCTTAGTGGGACTGAACTGAGGGTCTGTCCTGATCTGTCTTTGCCACTCTGTGTCAGAACAGCAAAAGGCATTCACAGCTGAACAGAGGTGACTCCAGCATCAGGGCCCAACAATTGCTCTGCCAGCACATTCCTCCCCTCCACTCAGCCAGAGACACAGGACAATGGCTTGGCACTCCGAGAGCCTCTTTAGGAGGCTGGCATCCGCTGCGCTGGGTAATGGGGCCCGGTCTAGGATTACACTGTGAATAGCTATACATTGAAAATACTTTGGAGGAGACTGCCATCTGTCTGTGGGAGTGAAACTTATTTAGTGTTCATTACTAAAACACCTCCTCCAACAAGAGAACTGGGCTAGCACAAGCCTCAGGTCACAGTAGCTAATCACAGGGGGTCCCAGATGAGGAAGGCAAAGGTGTTGACATGGCGTCTGCACAAAGGTCATGAACAGCCTGCCACAGACTTGTCTAAGTAAGCTGGAAGGAGATTCCTCACCTCCACAATGTCTCCTCTGCCTGAAACCTGCTGTGAGATGCCATCTGTCAGAGCGGACACAAATGCCAGCTGCTGAAAAAACATGCTCACTGCCCTTAGCCATTCTGTCTCTGCCAGACACTACGACCCTGCACAGAGGTCCGTGGGCAAATGGCCAGGCACTATTGTTACTGTTGTTACTTTCTTGGTTCCCCTCCATGCCTTTGAGACTGAGATTGGTGCATATAAATGCTCATCTTAAACACTCCAGGCCAAACAGGCTCTCTCAGCTGTACACTTAGCAATGAATACCCACTATATAATCAGACAAAACAAGGAAGTGGAAAGTCTGCCCCTGTCATAGTGGAGTTCCAAACCCACCACCCATCTTAGCAGCTAGTGACACCGATGTGAATGGTACTCTTATATAGAGACTTTGAGCCCTTAGAAAGCCAAGGCTTTATTTTATTCTCCTGAATTAATGCTGGCCTCAGATTAGGTACCTAGCAAGGGTTTCTTGGTTGAAGAAATTTGTGAATGATTGCTACCAAGATTCAGAGTCTGGGAAGTTTGCAGGTTTTGATCATCAGGAAAGGCTACCTGGAAGAGGTTGGTTTGCTCTTAATAAAAACCCAGCAGCGATCAGAGAAGCAAGGCAGCCAGCCACTAGAGAGATCTTTTACCTCTACCAATGCTCACCCCGAAGACTGCCTAGACAGCACTGTATCTCCATCACACCTCAGACTCCACACTCCAGTGAGTTCCTGTCTCTTCCCCTTTATAGACCTCTCTCCACCCAGCCATATTGCTCTTGTCTCTACCTCCCTAGTGCTGAGATTAAAGGTGTGTGACTCCCAACCACTGGGATTAAAGATGTGTGCCACCACTACCTGGCCTCTAGTGACTTAGCTCTGCACTCTGATCTTCAGGCAAGCTTTATTTGTTAAAACGTAAACAAAACATTACTACAGGTTTGTCCTAAGCTGGGTCTTGAAGCTAAGAATTTGGAGAGTCAGAGGAGCTGGCAGGAACGATTGACTTCCGGATAAAATCAGAACATCTGGGTTAGCTTGGCAGAGTGTTAATGTCATGTCTTGCTCTGTGGTTTCTCCCAGTGATAACAGAGGCGGCTGTCTTGAAGAAACACAATTTATTTGAAGACAACATGGCCTTGCCCAGTGAAAGTGTATCTAGCCTGACAGATCTCAAAACCTCCATGGGGTCAAACCAGGCCAGTCCAGCCAGAAGAGTATCTGCCATTCCCCTAGGAGCTCCAGACAATGAAGTGTTCCAGGAGCCAGAGGAAAAGAAGCAGCAGCCTGCGGTGCCTGACTCACTGGCTGGAGAAGAAAGTACTCCCATCCCTGAGTCCAGTCCTCGTTCAGGTGGGGATGGGCAGGAGACTGTGTCCAGTGTGGTGAGCTCTGTGGGGAGTGCTCTCACTGCGGAGGATACAGCAGGACCTCTCAGCTCACACGCGCCAGAGGCAGAAGGTGGGGAGACCCTTAGAAATGAAGAGCCAACCTGTGAAAGGCCAGAGTCCATCACCACTCCAGGGTCCTTGAAGGAGCTGAAAGAGTTGTTGACTGTGACTGTGTCCGTGGAGTCTGCCCCCGTGATGGAAAACGATATGCTCGAGGGAACACCTGTTCCCCCAGAAAATGAAAAAAAAGAAGACAGCCAGACAGCTGCCATGCAGCAGGACAACCATGAAGAAAGTGAAGTCCGAGAGAAGGAGGCCCATCCTACTCCTTTGGAAGTTGAAGTTCCTGGAATGGACTCGGGGACATTGCCAGAGGCCAGCATCCCTACCTCTCAGTCCACTGATGGGGCGCTCCCTGAGGATACCAGTTGTCTGGGTCCCTTAGGGGAGCTGCCTGAGGCTCCAGAGCCCACTGAGAAGGTGCCATCAGCCATGGTTTCCATGCAGGAGACCACCCATGCAGGAGGCAAGGCCGTGCATGCCGCGGCAGTCACGCTGCAAGAAGATGCCGTACTAAGTTCTAATCCCCTCTGTTCTGTGGAGAGGAATGAGGTCTCTGGGGATCAAGAAGTGCTGGGAGGGAACGGTAGCCCAGCCCTTGCTGTGGATACAGAACCAGCCAGTGCTGCCCAGGTGCATAGCTGCCAGTGGGTGGTAGAGGATGCTCCAGGCAGCAGCAGCCCAGATGTGAGCTCCCTGGAACAACCCTCAGAGGAGTGCTAGGAAACAACTTGACTGTAGGTTCCCCTTTAAAACTGCCAGTCAAAGGGTTTTAGTTACAGGTATCCATCCATAGGGGATTGCATGTGGGTTGCTAAAAATGAACTATTTCCTTAATTCAAATGATAAATCCAGAGGAAATGTAAACAGGGTGTGAACACTGAGGCCAACTCTGGGGAGCTGAATTGCTCCCTATAAATGATTGCTTTTAGCATCTTAGTAGAAATGATGAGAGAATTGGAGTATTGGGGTGCAACGCAGTTAAAGGGGCTCCAGAGAAGGAGCACTACTGTGACAAAGATTAAAAGAGCAGGACCTGGCTCCTCCATATTCTCTTCACTGAAATGTGCCACAAATTTGGGACCGTACTTTGAGGTATTTTCAGCATGAGTGCAAAGGTCTACCCTGACTCCAGCTTTGCGTGTCAGCTTCACTGCCTCTTAAGTGCGTTTGTCCCTTACCAGGTCACAAGAAAGAGGAAGTCGTGAACACCAGCCACTCCTGTCCTATGAAATGCCCAGTCAGCCATGACTGGTAGATCTCAGGCGATGCAGAGCAAAATTCCAAGGTGGAGGGTCTGCGGAAGATCGAGGAGCCCTGTTCCTAATCCTGCCACCAATTCCTTGTTGGTTAATTTTGTTGACTTATATGAATTAATCATCTTTTAAGCAAAATCAGATGGCGCCAGAGATTTCACCGGCACGACCAGTTGTTCAAAGTGCGTGGCTAAATTTTCTAACTCAAAACCTACCAGTTCCCACAGACATTATTTGAGCAGCTAGTGCATGCTCTGTTAGGCAGAGTAATAAACAAAAGATTAGGTGTTTTGCTTCTTATGAATTAAAGGGCTCATGAGAATTTAGTCTAGAAAAAAGAGGGTTTTTTTTCCCAATTTTTAAGTTTCAAACCATGAGCGCCTTCACTCTTTCCTTGTATACAGTCCTGGTTTATCTTCAGAAGGGAACAAGTGAATATGTAAGTGAACAGAGGAATGAATGAAATCACTCAAGTTTATGTCATTGCCAAAGACATCACCAAAGGTAGACATTGCTTGATCGTTCAGCAAATGAATTTCTTAGGTACCCTATCAGGTACCAAGCCTGGGCATACCATAACAAAAAGAAAGACCACTGTTCTTTCTGAAGGAAACAGAAAAGAATTCTCCTTTAAAGTAGAGTACAGCCTGGAACTATTGGTATAAGGGATGAGTGGACTCAGCTGCCATGGGGTGTACTTCCTGTGTCTCAGAATTCTCAGCTGGTTCCCTGAAAGCTGCGGGATAGAAGCTCCTTTCACGTGTTAGCATCAGTGCCTCACACTCGGTCTTTGGAGTTTGCTTTCAGTCACGGCCGTCAAGCATCTCCTTCAGAGACATCATCCCACACTTTAGCCATTCGAGCAGGAACTTAGCTACTGACCTCCCCCTCCTCCAACCTCTTCCACAAAGCATTTCTGGGATTTCCAAGTCATAAAGGATGAGTAATAATCAATCACCTCAGTATGGTCTCATATTGAATCATTTCACCTTCTCATAGAATGTCTGTACTTGGTGTCCACGAGGTAGCTCAACATTAAGGAAGGAAGCTATGGCCAATCTCCCGTGGTCCCTGTTTACCTTCTACCTGGCCTTCAGCATGCTGGACCAAAATTGTGTTTCCTTCTTGTCTTTTCCACAGCCTCCTTTCTTCAAGGACTGAGATTAGGGATTAGTTATCATTTGTTCTTTCTGCTGGAAACTCACAGCCTTGAGTGATGGATTCCTGCATGCCAAGTAACTCTAACATCCCAGGGCCGAGCACATGGACTGACGAGTTTCACACTGCTCTGGAAATGTGGGAACTGAACACCTGCACAGCCCTGTGCAGGGGCTATTTGGGGGTTGCTTTTAGACAGGGAGAGGTTTTTCATTAACTTTCTGATCTTGTTGCATCTTCGCATAAATAAAGTCCAATGCTAAAGGGGCAGATGGCCAAATGGCCAGCAGCACTGCCCAGCAAGGCAGAGGAGCCAAGAAAACAGTGTCTAACCACACAAACACTGCCCTTCTTTCTCGGGGAGCTGTGGCTATCATGGAGTCCCAGCTCATGCCAGCCCCACGCCAGAACCCCGCATCTTCCCCACTTTTGCTCACCCCATGAGAAGCTAATTGTAATCAAGAGTTCATGCTACTGGATGAGAGCTGGGGCCCATCAGGAAGGCCAGAGAGGAATAGGCACTAAGGGGCAAGACATCGTAGAGAACACCAAGAACCCTTCCATGCATGTTTCACACCGCCAAGTTCTCCAAGATAGGCAAGGCAGCTGGTCCATTGGGAGATGGGTGCGGAACCTGCAGTGCATCCAAGTAGTCTGTGTGGGTGGTGACATGTCCAAAGCTTCTCTTGCTTTCATATTTGTGTGTGTCCTGGTGTCTCCATGGGAGGCAAGGTGCTGGTGATCTGAACTGGCAAATCTCTGCCTGGGTCAAAGTTGTTACAGACTCCTGGTCTTTGGCCAAGACTCCAGTTTAAACCAGTTAATGCTACCTACTGACCTTTCACAAAGAAGATTTTTTTTCTTGAAAAAAAAAAAAAGACTTGTCATTTTGTCCTGTGTGACTTGGCACAGTGTATGGAATGATGCATTAACCACACACACACACACACACACACGAGTGCATGCACACAAACACACAAACTTTCTGGTTGTCGTTTTCAAAGAGGTTGGGTGTGGAGAATAGCAGGCCATCAGGTTTGATCTTCTGTAGATTTTATTAGACAGATCCTCACGTTTGCCCGTGTAACTCTTCAGATTAAAGCCAATGACTTCAGAGGATTTCACACTCCTACCAGACAAAAGGAATTTTTAACTTGTTATTTTTGTAAAGTGTGACCTGAGTGGTTTCAGATGGAGCGCTGGCCTAGCAGGCTGGAGGTCCTACTTTAACCCAAGGTTGGGGGTAAAAGTTATGTGACAAATGCTAAGTAATCATTAGTCATTTCAGTATGGCAGAAGGAATGACATTATTGACTCAGAGTCTTAAACCATACGAGTTTCACCATGCGAGAAATGCCGGTGCCACGAGCCTTCTTTACCATGAACACACATGACCAGGGATTTGCTTTCTCAAGTCTGGGACTTGGTGAAAAAGAATTCTACACTGTGGTTTTATTTTTGCATTCATTATATAAAGCCAGTAACCTGAAAACACTTTGTAACCATGTATTTTCTCTGCCAAGTGCCTGTATTCCAATAAAACATTCATCCCTGAAGGGCCGTCCAGATGCCTTTTATTTGGGATGGGGCTGGCTTCGTCTTTTAAGCAAAAGCCATACTGGAGCTGCAAGGAACAGTCCTTAGGAACGAAAAGGTGAAAATAAATAAATAAATAAATAAATAAATAAATAAATAAATAAAGCCAGGCGGTAGTGGTGCAAGTCTTTAGTTCCAGCACTTGGGGGCAGGGTAGAGGCAGGAGGATCTCTGAGTTTGCGGCCAGCCTGGTCTACAGAGCAAGTTTCAGGACAGCTACTGCTGTTACAAAGAGAAACCTCATCTTGAAAAGCAAGCAAACAAGAAGAAATGGAAAGGTGAGTCACCCTTGCTGGCTTCGGAGACTTCCCTGTTGACAGGGAGAAATCTGCTGGGCACCACGTAATGTCCACTGAAATTCTGCTCTGATGACACACAAGCTTATTGTTCAGGGCACTGGATTGCATCCACAATCCAGCAGTGGGCAGCAACTCTTGATGTAGTTGAACGGCTGTTCAAACTTAAGTATATTTTCAGTGGGCGAGAGTGAGTAAACCATTTCTTCTTCTGTAACTACAAATAAGACCGTGTTTACTTACCAACATTTGCAGTTGGTCATCTATCCGTGAATCCGCTTGTCCACAGAACAGTCGCTGTGCGTCTCTTTGAGGCCGACGTTGAAGCGAATGGTAGGAAGCTAGTAGTGGCTGCGGTGGGCAGGACCCTTGTCATTACCAAACTCAAATTCTCAAGAGGGAGCTTGCCAGGGAGAACCTAGAGCTCGCATTGGTTTCCACTAATGACATGACCCTGCAGTAGTGATATCAAGTCCAGTAGGGATGGGAGGCACTCAAAATGGTTGACACTTCCTCACTCCTTCCCTCTGCTCACCTAGCAAGCTTCCGGGGTGTAAAGGTCGTCTAGAATGACCTCTTCAGGGTTTTTTATTTAGAGACATTCATTATATGGGAGTTGGGGGTGGGAGTGTTTGATTTAAAACTCTGCTCACAGGTCCTTCTTAGATGACATGGTTATTGGCTGTAGTGACCAAGGGAGGACACATGGAGGTCTTGGGAGCAGTCCCTTGGACCTGCCTCTACTTGAACAGCTCAGAATCTTTGCCACATTCTTCACCTAGCAAAAGCAACTGATTCTCCTTCCTCCAGCTGGCCAGGAAGAATCAGGACCAGTCAGGATATACCCTCCACTCTGTTCCCATAGCACCCAGCAGATGAACTTTGACCCTAATTTACTGACCCACCTCTGGTTATCCTATTTCACTCCACTGTGGACATCTACTTTCTCGATGCCTTTGGGGAAGGGACTCTTCATTATTTAATTCTAGTGTCTCCAGTGGAGCAGCATCCTTGCACACAACAAAATTCTTGATATGTGTCGAATGAATAACAGACACCCTCCATCCTAGCTGGAGACAAAAGCAGATAGGGTGGATGCTGTTCCTTCAGCACAGGGCCTGGGATGCTACAACTACTTATGCATCCTCAGCTTTCTGAGATACATCTGCTGTAATAATGAAACTTGACAGTGTGCTTTGCATACTCACGTCTCTGGGAGAGTGCTGAAAAAACACGCCATTAAAAAAAAAATCACTCTAAGGACTATAAGCCCAGTTTTCAGTATAGTAGGCAGCCACCACTAGATTTTCCTAAGGTCTCTTTGATGTAAACTATCCAAAAAGGTTAAGAAGTTCCCTTGTAGGGCAATCAGGTGTGCACATCACGAGCAGGTGACTGCGGACAGCATTGCCACTAGGCCAGCTCTCCTCTTGGGTTGGGCAAGGGAGGAAGATGCAGTTACTACTCTGCATAGACTTAGAGGGAAAATCTTCCCAGGGTTCCCTAACCCAGCCAATACCTAAGCTTTTTCTAGGAAGCTGGCGTCTTTCTCTAGACCTTCAGCATACTCAGCTGGGTCCCCACTCTGTCTGTGGGAAGGGAGTATGTTAGTACTGCTTTTTAAATCCCTTAAGAAAGATGCAAAGGAGATTTTTGCGTGAAGCCTGGTGGCATCCCAAATATTGGGAGGCTGGGACAGGGAGACTGTCCAAGCTCAGGAGTTGGAGAACAATGTCAACAACACGGTGAGACCTCCATTTTAAAAGAAAAAAATTAAAAAGAAAACAAACAATTGGCCATGGTGGCTTACGCTTGTAATCCCAGCACCTGGTAGATGGAGACAGGAAGGTCAAAAGTTCAAGGTCATCCTCAGCTACTTCTAGAGGTCTACACCAGCTTGAGGCAAAGAAACCCTGTCTATACAAAAAAAAAGATTTTTAAAATAAATGCGTAATAAAATAAAAAGATACTTTGCTTGATTAAGGTTTAAGGTATTATAAAGATGTATTTATTTTTACTTTTTAGTGTGTGTGGGTATTTTGCTTGCATGTATACATGTGTACTGTATGCATGCCTGGTGCAGATGGAGGTGTGAGAGGCTCTGGATTCCCAGAACTGGAGTTAGGGGACAGCTGTTAGCTGCTGTGCGGGGCACTGGATGGAAACTAAATCTGGATCCTCTAGAAGAGCAAGAATGGCTCTGAACCACTAAGTCATCTCTTTGGCTACCCAAAACATTTTAAAAAATAAGAGGTTCCCCTGTGTAACTAAGCAACAAAATTCACATTGCTTATGTACTGTGAGGTAACTCACAAGACAGTCAGGAGCCATGGCAAACATGTTTATCCTTTCAAGATGAGGAATGGACAAACACATTTTATAATTTCAGAGTTGGCATATTTTTCTACAGCAACTAATCCTAGTCTTTTGAAAAGACTGCCATCCATGAGGGTAACTTTAAATATGGACCCCCCCTTTTTTTGAGGCAGGGTTTCTCTCTAGTTTTGCAACCATGTCCTGGAACTAGCTCTTGTAGACCAGGCTGGCCTCGAACTCACAGAGATCTGCCTGCCTCTGCCCCCCCGAGTGCTGGGATTAAAGGCATGCGCCACCACTGCCTGGCTGGACCCACTTTTACAGAGAGCTCCTTTCCTCTCTCTAAAGCAGTAGTTCTCAGCCTTCCTAATGCTGGGACCCTTAATGCAGTTCCTCATGTTGTGGTGAGCCCCAACCATAAGATCATTTCGTTGCTATTTCATTACTAATTTTGCCACTGTTATGAATTGTAATTTAAATATCTGATATGCAGGATATCTGGCTTGCAACCCACAAAGGGTCTCATATCAACTTGAGAACCACTGCTTTAAATTAAAGCAACCTCTTTGTCCCAGAAAGTTAGTTAGAAACTCAGTTTCCTGCCACCAAACAGATCTTACGTTTATCTTGCACGGACATCATTCTTTATTCTTTGTAATCCTATTTACTGATCTGCAAATATTCATGACCATCCCCTTGCCCATCAGTGTGAGCCCCAGGTCTTTTATCCATTGCCCTCCCTCTTCCCCCACCAGTGGGAGCCCCAGATCCTTCATCCATTGCCCATCCCCTTCCCCCACCAGTGTGAGCCCCAGGTCTTCAAAGCTCTCAGGCAGATGCTGCCTTTACTCACTGTTTACAACTTGGTTGTAAGCCCTATACAATTCCACTTTTTCTGTGGTGCTAGGGCCTTGTGTATGCTAGGCCAACACTCCACCATGGAGCTACATACCTAGCCCTAATTCCACATGTGGAACATGTTAGAGAACCAGCAGTGTTCTTCCCTTTCCATAGGAGGGAGCAAGACTCAGGTTGCTCCTAACACCTCCAAGCTTCCGGTCTGTACATTTCTCTCAGCTGTTACTGCTGACAATGCTGGCTTCTGTACTACCAAGGAAATTTTGATGATGTCCTGTGTGCTTTGACTCATAACTATAGGGACAGTTTTTCAAGGAGAGTGTTCTATAGAGGTCTAGTGAGGTCTATAGTGGGCCATACACTCACAGGCATGGGTTCATCCTGTGGACCCACACATCGTGCCTGCATTTCCCTTCGAAGGCTTTCCTGCCAGGGATGGGAAATGCACTGTCTCCCCAGGAGCACATCCAAGATGTTCTATCCTTCACCTCTCGAACCAGCCACAGCCCTAACTTCTACCTACGGGCCCCTCAGCGTCCATCAGGTCTGGACCCGCCACTCCACACCTTACTTTATGGCTTTCCAACATCTCCAAATGGCTGGACCCCTAACTCTCCCCTTTCCTTCCCCTCTCCTCCATTTCTCTCCCCTGCCTCCTTCCCTTCCTCTTCTCCTCTTTTTCCATGGATTTGAAAGGATCTTTCCCCTTCCCCTCCCCTCTTTCCTAGTTAAGTGAATTCCTTGGATTTTCCTCAAAACAGCCCAACCTCTCTAGTGTCCTCTGCATCCTGGGCTAAGTCCTTTGCCCTGGAGCTGCAGCTCCCCGCCACCTGGCTCCTTCCATGGCACAGGAATGCAGGGAACAAAGAATGCCCCTCCTTTCCTCCTCCTTCTTGCCTTAGCTTTGGTTTCCAAACATTATGGGAAGATAATCCAGATAAAAATGATAAAAACTATAAAATTATAAGAATAAACATTTATATTTATGTTTCTAAAGTTATCATTTTTGACTCCTGAGAAAGTGAGGAAAAAATTGTTGCTTGTCAGCCCTCTACTTGTTTCTAAACAAGTGGAACTCACCCAACATATTGACATTTCTTTACTACTTCTACCACTACTAGTGTGTGTGTGTGTGTGTGTGTGTGTGTGTGTGTGTGTGTGTGTGTGTGTGATTATGTGTACAGGAACATGCACATGTAAACACATGAGTGTGGAGACCAGAAGACAATCTCAACTTTTGTTCCTCAGAAACCTATTATTGATACATGGTCTCTGTAATGGTTTAGATAAAATACTGAGACGCAGTTCCTTGGGGGCGGCAGTGGGTCCCAGGTGGGTGGGAGGCAGTGGGTGAGAGACCTCAGTGGATCGGTGGGGCAGACGAGGAGCTGCGGCAGGTGAAAGATGGATAGACACCATGAAGAGAGAGTGGGTATAGTTTATTTAGTGGGTTATGGAAGGGAACAGGGAGGAGGAAAGAAAGGGGGAGAACAGCAGTTACCTCCCCTGGAAGGAGAGGGGTTGGGAGAGGGCAGGGCTTGTCTCTCAAAGGGACAGGGTACACAGGTGACAGACCAGGCCAGCAGATCATAACAGTCTCTCATTGGCCTGGAGCTTGCCCACTGGGCTAGGTAGGCTAGCCAGGAAGCCCCAGGGGTCTTTGATACCAAGGGTTGGGATTGCAAGCCTGCGCCAACACCTGGCTTTTTTCTATAGGTTCTAGGAGTTCTCAGGTCTCACGCTTACAAGGCAAACACTTTATTGAGCTTTGAGCTTTCTTTCTAGTCCTACCCACTTCTATTACTGACTTCATATTGCATGAGTCTACTCTTTCAAGAAAATAATTCTTCCCAGAACGCAATTCAGGCAAAACAAGGACGTTCATGGTGTTATCTACAAAGGCTTTCAGAATGCAACAAATCTCTACTAGGTTTGTTTTGTCAATCTCCTTTGACATTTTTCTACTGTCCTTTGAGACTTCTTTGTTTCCTAATGGATGTTTATTGACCAAATACTTTACACTCCATAAATAATAGTACAAGAGTTCAAAAAAGGTCAGTCTAGAAATAAGAATTTGGTGATTGAAGCTCTTGGGGAGGAGATGGAAAATCTATAGCCAAGTGATCTGAGATACTTTGGGTAACATTATTTGTGAAACAAGGAGAGAAAAAGATAAAAGTCTTCTTCTTTTTTTTTTTTTAAGTGTCAGATGAAAAGCCAGGGAAGACGACCTGAAAGAGGAAGCAATCAATGTTTCAAGTGCTTTGGACAGCTTGGGTTTATAAGAGAGGAAATCTGTCCACTGTTGATTCTAAAAAGCCATTACTACCTTGGTAGGACAGCATCTGGATTGTATTAAGACATGGAGACAGATACATTAATTTCTCTTTATCTGCCTTGGGATGTGTTACACCCCAACTAAAGCCCATGTTCTAAGCACTATGGGCAGTATGACTGCTACAGTAAACTGGGGTCAAGAGCATCACACAGTATGAAAGTTGGGGAGGAGGAGTATTTTAATTATTGTGCCCTTTGAGACAGCAGTATTTAGTACACCATTCAACAGACTCATGTGTAATATAATCCATTTTTCTGTCACTTACAGGACACTTCCATCTTTCACAGCAGAAACTCTTGACTTCCCGTCCTTTTCTTACACATAGAGATCTAAGCTCAGAATTCTGCTCAGTGACAGCGTGTTAGTTCATTTTTGTTCTTTGTTCCAGTTTATGGAAATCCTTGGCCTAGTTCTGTCATCTAGAATATTAGCTATTCTCCTGGCTTCATGCCTTCCATACACTTGATTCGCTTGTTGTTGTTTCTATTCAAATTAGCAAAAACCTCAAGTCCCACACTCCCAGGCAAGCACTGGGGGTGTTGGTGGTGGTAGAAGATACACCTGGGTCTGAGGCCAGCAGGAAGTATCAAAATGCTGATATTAGCAGGCCTGATGCTAGGGGGATTACTTTGATAGCAGAAGTTGTTCCAGGAGGGGAAGGGCAGTGGCTAAGGGATGGTGTGGAACCTAGGAACAAAGTCAAATCACTTCCTGGATGAACAGATTTAATACAAAGGACAGGGCTAGAATTTAGAGTAAGTAAAGGATCTTCCTTCCAAAGACAGCAGGTTCACTGGAGGGAATGCGCAAGCTGGTACCAGCCTCTGGGGTTTCCACTGGCTTTTATTTCTTTTCCATACACAAAGGCATGAGTCCTTCAAAATTCCAAAGGCTTTTGGATAAAAAAAAGCATGACACAAGCCAGGTCTCCCAGCTCCTTTCTCATGCTTTATGGCCTTTGTGTGGGAGCTCAGGTGAGCAACTCTGGATTCACCTCATTGCTTGTTTCTATCTCATCCCTAGTCCATGCCTATGTTCTAGCAGATGATGTCACATGGAAAGCAAGGAGGAAGAAAAGAGCACATCTTCCCTGGGTGTCCCATGCAATTGTCCAGTTTTATCTTCTACCTGGATTCCATCCAGGATTAGCACTCTGGTGCTAATTGAAGTTGGGGCCTTGCGCATGCTAGGTGAGCACTCTCCCTGAGTTACATCTCCAGCCCTTGGGTTTTTGAAACAGGGTTTTCTTTTGTGGCTCTGACTGGCCCTCAAACTCATTCTCCTGCCTCTGCTTCCCCAGTGCTAGGATTACAGTAGCATGCAACAATGCTTGCCTCCTGATCCATATTATTTTTAACATGTATTAAGGCTAAACCTGAAACAAGACTGAGGACCAATGAGGATACAACCATGACTCTTGGTCCTCACTGGTGCAAAATGTCATAGCCATTTTGGAGAACAGCACACCATTATCAGAGTTAGCTGTCCTGTTACCATCTGACCTAGTAATAACAGCCTTAGATATTTATAGAGATGAAAACTCTTGTTCATATAAACACTCCCATGTGCCTATGATTGTCATCTTTGTAACTTTCTTTCTTTAAAAATGCGTAATTATTTATTGCCATGGAAAATTATTTGGTCCAAAAATGAAAGGTATTCAGGAGGCTTGACCCTCACATTAGTCATTATTGATGAATGTCTATGCAAAACAAAATGCAAGCATTGAGAACAGAAGTCGGTTCCTTTAGGACGACAGGGGTTGGTCAAGTCAGCCTTTATCAGCATTATTTCAAGCATCCTCTCATAACTGAACCATGTTTGCATTCATTCAGAATTTAAAAATTACTCTACTATACACTTTTAATTACAAAGTCTCTTCTGTATATAGACAACATAGGTACATACTGTTCATACTCTAAATAATGTAGGGATAAGTCCCGCCCCTTAGGGGGCGTGTTCGCCTCGGGCTAATGTTTGCATATATATTTGGCGAGCGTGCTCCCAGCCACTGCTTCTGCTTTCCTGGTCTCTGCAGGAACGGTGGTTCTGTAAGTCTATTAAAGCTATATATATATTTTTCTTTTAACAATCTGTCTGCATTCGTTTACGCCGTTACATTTTGGAGTCCAACGTCAGGCTATTTTGCCCCCGACTCAAGCGGGTAGCCTGCTAGCTAACACTGCACCCTCCTGGGTGCTGTTTTTTAGTTCGTGACTTGGGCCCAAGTGCCGAGTCTGAGACACACTCGGCCACACAGGCCTCTTCTGCCTGCCTTGGCTAAGTTTGCAGCGGAACCCCACTGCCTAAATTAGCAGAAGCTCAAGTATCTGCGGTTTTGCAACAAAAGCCGCCACAGTGGCAGATTTGGTCTGATACAAAGTGACTTGGCGGGGCCGTGGTGGCGCACGCCTTTGATACCAGCACTTGGGAAGCAGAGGCAGGCGGATCTCTGTGAGTTTGAGGCCCTCCAGGTGGTAGTAGC
>NW_004949095.1:581582-595120 GCF_000317375.1 Microtus ochrogaster
TATATATATATATATATTACAATCTGTCTGCATTCGTTTACGCCGTTACAAAATAAAAGATAAATGTCATCTTATAAAGGATCTGTGTCAACTATTATAAAAACTAGATTGATGATTTGGTACAGTAAATGAAATTCCATTTCCATAAAAAGAGCATGTTTAGTTTTGCATAGCACTGTAATGGTTTCAGCTATGCCAATGAAATGGGGTCCTGGGAGCCAGGCATTCCTAATTCAAATGTATATAAGTATTCAATGCTATCCTTTTTCTCTTAGCAAGTGTATTTTCCTGACAAGGGGGAGAATACTTGGGGAAGTGTCTTGGAATTTTAAGACAGCTAGAACAATCAGACCACTCAAAAAAAATCTTGAAATAGCTTGCAGTGCGATGATTCCAACGTGATGGAGGGACCTGAAGAGTAAAAGGTGTACTGAATAAGGAAACGCCATGGAAGTAGGAAGAGATATCCGGCAGTATATTCATTCCCATAGAAACAAACCAAAGTGAAAGGGAAGATACAATGGTTCCTTTATTTTGTGTAAAAAGAAGAGCTACCTTTAGCCAAGGGTGTTAGGACAGGAAGTCAGTGTTCCACAGATGCTGATGAGAACTGGTCGTTCATATCAGATATTACTAATCAAGTGAGTTGGGAACTCTTCTTCCTCTTCTGTGTTTGGAAGTCATATGGAATGGATATTATTCTCTCCTGAAGCCTTTGGTGGAGCTGACTGCTGAGATCAATTGGGCCTATCGGGTTTTTGTTTTGTTTTTGTGTGTGTCCTGGAAGGTATGGAAAGTTCTTAACAAAGTCTGGTTTATTCAGGGTATCTTCTTCACAAGGACTGGTTCCCCAAAGTTGCTAAATACAAAAATCTAGGCAAGTCATAGTGTTTTCTAATTGTCCTTTTTGTTGTTGTTGTTTGAATTGTTTCCTACTGGGTACTTTGTTTTGTTGTTTTTGAAACAGGGTCTCCTGTAGCCCAGGCTAACATCATACCCACCGTGCAGCCAAGACTGGCGTTGAATTCCTCCACCTCCCAAGTGTTGGGATTACAGGTGCACATTGCCCCTCCAGTTGCATGCAGTACTAGGAAGGAGCAACCCAGGGCTTCCTGCTGGGCAACACTACCACCTGCCCTATGCTGCTCATCCCCAGTTTCCCTTCTAATAACCCACAGGAGCTGTTCCTAGTATATCTGCTCTTTTTCTTAGGCTTTTCTTCTTTATTGCAGTGATGGAATTGGACCCATGTGCTCACCTCCTAGGCAAGCACTCTCCCTTCCATTTCTGATGCTGTTAATTTGTATTTTCTGTTGTCTAGTTGAGGATTCACCAGTTTTGTTGAACGGAAAGCCTGCTCTAGGATTATTAACATACCCAGCACTGGAGGACTGGGCTTTTAGTTGTCAACTTCGAATTTTCTTTGACTCCAGTCCTAACTTTTATGTAAGCAGGAAGTACTGAACTCTGTGAAGAACACTGGATGCTGAGGGTGACAGCCGACACAACCCAGTTCTGTGTCAGAGTTCCCCCTGATCTCTACCAGAACTGTTTCCTGGCTGTCTCAGGTGCTTGTTGGCTACTTGAGGAGAGACCCCCAACCTTACGCGACCTTATGTTGTTCTAAAGTTAAGGCCTAACTGCGTCGAGCACTGTTTAAAATGGTGATCTTATTTGATGATATGATCCTACACCAGAATTTTAATTAATTAATTTCTCTCCACTTGATGTATAGTGAAATTACAAAACCACTGTCTCACAAAAGGCAAAAAAAGGGGGGGCTTGATTTTCTTTTTCAAAACAGGGTTTCTGTTTTTCAACAGTTATGGATGCAGTCCTAGAACTTGCTCTGTAAACCAGTCTGGCCTTGAACTCACATAGATCCACCTCCCTCTGCCTCCTGAGTGCTGGGATTAAAGGCGTGTGCTACCACCACCCACGAAAAAAAAAAAAGTTTTGAAACCTCGAGCTCCTAAATGCACAGACTGAGAAGGACTGTGGGAAGGCCCTGAGGTTAGTCTCATCTTAAATTAACCTTCTCTTTCACTCTTCCCTCATCACCCGTAAAATCATTACATAACAGCCCCCATTTAACCAGTTTTTTGGTTAATAGGCACATTCCATTTGAAACTAGAACTTTCTTATCCACCAAGTCACCTAGAGTCATGCCATTAGTATTTCACACCATTTCTTTCTACTAACCACATGCCAGATGCATAAATACGATAAGATATTGGAAGTCTCCTGTTATGTCTAAACTGCAATACATTAAAGTGAAGCATAAGACTGTCATGCTGAGCCAAACTACAGCCGAGGATTCCACAGATGAGCAATGTCAGCGATAGATGCCTTTGTTACCCATCAAATAATGGTAAAGTAAAAAAATAAAATCATCACGGATGGGCACATAATTAAATTCCACTTAGAAATTCCATAATTAGGCGTCAAGTCAGTGGCTTTTCTAAGTGTAACTAGATACTGCCCTAGGTAAGTTTCCCACCAATGAAACTGTGACAATTAGGCTACCACAATGAGCAGAGCAGTTCACTGGCCCAACCAGGACCTTTAAGGATCTCTAGGTGTGCTTTATTATGTACTTAACTGACCATGTGAATGCTATCAACGCTAAACTACAGGCAGGATTGTTAAAATCGAGGCAGAAAACCTTAGCATCTGGTATCTCCAAAACATCACCTGCATCAAACGCTGCTTCTTGCCCATTCTAAAGATTCCCTGTCCCCAGTACAAGCTACCCTACAGACAGTACTGGTACCCACAACAGACATGTGTTACTGATGGTGGCACATGCCAAAGCTCCTCTCCTGACGTGCTGCCAAGCACCTTTCTTCCAAACCAGCATGAGAAGTCTCTCCACTTAGTCATTGCCCCTCTCGAAACCATGGCCTAGGGAAATCTGTAGCTAAGGAACTTTCCAATAAACAGCCCTACTATTCAACAAATATACTTTGTACTAAGTCTGATATACAACATGATGATAAAAGTTTTAAAATGGATGGGCCCTTGTCCCAAGGCTGTATTAGCACTTAACAAGGTTGCTGGTGATTTGTTTCCGAAGGAGTCTGTGCTATGCTCAAGTCTGTTTGTGATAAACTATATTCTAAATGGATGGACTCTCTCAGGTTTATTTCCAGACATCGTGTAGGGTGGTTTTGGTTTCTTGGTTTTTGGCTATTATCTACAGGTAAACATGTTAGAACCACAAACTATCTGTACAGGGTGAGGGTCCTGATCAAGTCAGGAATGTTCTTCTGTGCTGCTGCTCAATGACCTGCTGCGGATGTGATGTCTCAGCTGTTCTATAAGTTCGGGATTCTGTGGTTGGATCTGCTGAGCAAACTGCTGTCCCACTTGGATGAGGCTAGACAGGTCCGTTAGGCCTCCAGCTCCAGCAGCAGGTCCCACAATGGCATTTGTCATCATTCCTAACATTAGTTGTGGAACCCAAGGGTTCTGCCTTAAACTTGAAGCCATGGTGATGAACGGCGGGTTATTTATCAAGCTGGCCAAGCCAAAGCTCAAGCCAGTTCCTGTAGGACTAGCCACCTCACAATGACAGTGACAGATGTCAAGCAGCTGCATGCGTCCTCTAGAGTTGACAGCGCAACTTCTTCAAGCCAGGATCTTGGGCTTTCTATGAACACGTTCACATTCATTTTAATTTGAAATTAATTTCTTACACTATCAAATGGTTTACTGCTAAGAACGACTGACAGAATGAGCATTACAAACCACATTACTTCCAGACCCTACCTTCTGGGTAATGGCTCTGCCATGGATCACTGAGACAAGTGGCTTTGTCCTAGGGATGACCTTCACTTCAGTATACCAAAGAGGAGAGGGGTACAGCGAGATACAGCCTGACTTACTCATCTACATGAAGTGGGCGCGGTCTCCATGCAGACTGCAGGGTAGAGAAGAAGGACAGTTGATGGTGTTCTCTGCCTGCACCTTCCAACTTCACAGTTGTCACAAACTCCAAGAAAAGCCACCGAATCTCTGCTGTGCTATTTTATTTTCAACATGCAGAGCTTTAGGGTGTAGCAACTTTAGAATGATGTGTTAAATTTTAATAATGTGGGAAAACCACAGTCATGTTTTTAAAAAACATCATAAAAAGATTAAATATCCACATGAAAAAAACCGTGAAGGAAGCCGTGAAGTGGGGTGGACAGACTGCGCTGCGGGGACTTTAACTGGTGGTTGCTGCTTTCTGCATCTGCCACTCTGGGCCGTGGCTCACCGCGAAGATGTGTTACTGTCTGCTTTGGACAGTGATTTATGACAGGCACACTTTGAGTTTCGAATGAGTGAGGATTTTATTAGATGTATAGTATGCCAACATGAATAGTAAGCAATGACAGATGATAGATATAGATATCAAAATATTAGATCAAGTGCTCAAAGCAAGCAGTAGAAATCAACTGGGGAAGCCTGTTATGTTGATTAGCTGATGTCCCCTTGGGTGAAGCTTCCAAGGAAAAGAACAAGGAACAGGAGAAAGGCAGGGGCTGGAGAGGTGGCTCAATGGTTAAGAGCACTGGCTGCTCTTGCAGAGGACCTGAGTTCAGTTCCTAGCACCCACTCGGTGGCTCACAACCACTGGTAACTCCAGTTCCAGAATCTGGCCTCTGTAAGCATCAGGCACACACATGGTCCACAAACATACGTGCAGGCACTCACACACACACAGGAAGCAAAATAAGTCTTTAAAAAAATATCAGGAACTTTGCAATGTCAAATCAGGAGCTGATAAACACCCAGCAGAAACTGACTGAGGGAGTCCCCGTAGGGCAGCCAGCTGGAGTTTCCCATAAGCCCTTGGCAGAGCAGGTCCCACGAGGTGAGGGAAAAGAACGAAGAAGAGCAGGTAGAGACAACATTGTCAGGTGGGATCCTGACAACATCCACAGAAGTAGACTGGGGAACCTGAGGCAGCCATTTGGACTGAGATTTCTTTCTGGGTGAACACTCTCTCACTCAAAAGCACCTTTCGATCATGGGCTAAGCAATAGTAGTAACATTTGTTGGAAAGGGCTTACCTTCTAGTCATTTTTAAGGGAGTAATATTTTTATTCCTGAACTTTCCCTCCCTGACACAGAGTTTAGGGGGCTAGCCTGTCCCCAGACAAAGGCTTTAGAAGGACACTTTGAGGCAAGCATGTTTGGATGTGAGTTGGGAAGCTGTGTGCAACCCTGTTTCCAGAACCCACTTCTTAGTGAGTGTAAACAAACACAGCTTACCAATATAATATATGTTGCCATATCACATCAGAAAAAAAGAACACTCAAAAATAATTAAAATATAAATTTTGCAAAATTGTCCTGTTTTCCCAGAATCCCACCAGTTAAGGGATTCTTTTGGTGCATTTTCTCATATTCAGCAACGTTAACAACAGTACACAAGGAGGAGTCACCCATAAACTGGGAGAGGAAGGCTTGACAAGTGACTTAGTGATGGAACACTCGCCTAGGGATGCACAAGGCCACGTTTTAGAGCCTCAGCCCCGCGGGAACAAATGACAGACAGACATGTGGCTCCCTGAGGAATCATTCAACAACACTATTCTCAAAGGGCTCCTCTGCTCTGCTCTTCGGAAGAAGGGGCAGAAAGAACGTAAGAGCCCAAAGTCGAGAAAGAGTGCCGTGAAATAGCTGTGGACATGCCACAGCTGCTGCACTCACAAATACAAGCAGCTGTGGTTACTTCCACAAGACCTGCCCAAGATCAAGTCAGTCGTAATTCCTGCATAGATGGGAGACGGGCTCATGAGGGGACAGCTGTAGTTAGGGGTAGTGGAGGAGCTATGGGCAATTGATGGCTTGGAACGGGGGAGGGAGAGAAGCATAGCCATTTTCTTTGGGAGTAGGTTATACATGCTCTGGTAGATGGCCTCACACCCATGTGTATGTAGGCTGTCTGTGCTCCAGTAGATGGCCTCACACCCATGTGTATGTGGACAGTACTAATTGGACTCAGTGAACTATTATTATTGTGTTTTCTTTCTTTTGAGACAGTGTTTCTCTGTGTAGCCCCTGGCTGTCCTGAAACTTGCTATGTAGATCAGGCTGGTCTTAAACTCAAAGATTCACCTGCCTCTGCCTCCTGAGTACTGGGATTAAAGGTGTGCACCACCACTGCCCAGTCAGGGGATTCTTTCTTTAAAAAAAAGGAAAAAGAAAAGATGAAGAGGACATGAATTTGGGAGAGAAATGTGTTGGGGGAGACACAGGGGAACTGAAGGAGGGAAGACAGGGTAGATGTGATCAAAATTCTTTGTATATAACTAAGAAAATTTCAAGAAATGAGTAATATATTTTTTAAATGTGGATGACATTCTGATGTAGCTTCTAGTCTCTTCTATGAAGATTTCTCTGTGGCACCTTCCAAGCCCCTTCACTGGCACTCTCCTACCGTGGAAAGCCAGGCATCCGAACCTGGCAAGGTATGGCAGACTGCCCAGGTGGGAAGAAGAAATGCCTGAGTTGTGTGTTCAGCTGGGTACTGCTGAGGACTCTCCCAAGAGATCTGCTAGGAAAGACGCTTTAGCCCATTCCTGTTCCTTGATACACTTTAAAAGAAATTAAAACTACAGGAGGGCCCATCCTCAGAAAGTGTGCTCGCCTGATGTGAAAACACAACAGATAGAATTTGAAGTCTGAAGATCACGCTGAGTTTCAAATGCTTCACCTGCATGTTTTTTTGTGTCTAGATGATATTTTTTATGCCAAATAATATTTAAAGCCGCAAAAACAGAAATTTCTTCTTGCTAGGGAAAAAGTTACTTTAAGATAAAGTAAAGACTCTATTAAGGAGATGGGATTAAACATACAAGTCAAAAGCAAAAATAACAACAACAAAAAATAATAATAATAAAACAAAAAGGCAAACCAAATTAAATAAAAACATAGAAGCAAAAAGCATTTAAGTACATATGAGCACAATAGACAAAGACACTATATTCAACAAACCCATAAAAACTGGAAGGATATGCCTTTAAATCTCTTTCTCCTAGTTACAGAATACTAGTTACAGAATATCATGGATGCAGTGACGTTGTCACACTTCATTAAAACTTTAGAACAGCTGCCACTGTTCTTGGAAAAAGATTCATCCAGAAGCAATAACGTTGCAGCAGAAGCCTTGAGAAAGGAGACAGTCACATTTTAGGTTTATCTCCTTGGCATAATTTGGGTCTGAAATGTCCCCTAAAGGCTCACATCTCGATGAATTAAGGGTTTGGTCTTCAGTGTGTGGTATTCCTGGGTGACAGTGAATCTTTTAAGATGTGGAGCTTGTTTGGACTAAGTTAGGTCACCGAGGGCCGGCAGGGAGGGGATATCGAGGCCCCAGCACTTTGTAGGTTCTTTGCTGTCCTGGTGCCATAAAGTGAGCACCTTGTGCCCCACCCCACTTCCCAGCCACTGGCCCAAAAATAACAGAGTCAACTGTTATGGCCATATCTGCAAAGTCCCCCCAAAACCACCAAGGAGACCGAGCCCCCTAAGTAAAAGCAAAGAGCCTTTATTTTATACAAATTTGCAAACTCAGGTCTCTCCATGTGTCCACTTATTGGAATAATTGGAGAGCCCCGAGCTCAGTTAGAATTGGATTTCTATAGTAGTAAAGGTGGGGAGTGAGGGATTTCTAAGGTTCAGGACCCATGATTGGCTGACATTTGTCTAGGGGTGTCCTGGTGAGTGTGTGATCCTATGGTGGAAGGTGATCCTATCTACAGTGGCTGGAATGTTAGGCATTTCCTTTGGATGGTCTGTTCTTGGGTGGTGCTCAATTAATCTCAGTTTATGATCCTTCCTGCAACCAGGTTTTGCTTCAGGGTAAACTACTGAGACTCGGGCCTCCTTAAACTTTTTGATGGTTGAGTCCTACACTGGCAGGTGATAATGGTTGGAAGAACTTCCTTTGAGTGGTCTGTTTCTCACGGCTGGCTCCTACACTTCCCCTTTCATAAGCACCAATGACAGGACCCAGTCATGAATCCTGCTCATGGTTTTAAGGAGGCATTATTGGGACCTAAGAACTACTTTAGTTAATAAATCCATTAATTGACAACTCTGAGCCTATTTTTCTGGTATATCAATGGGCACTATAGGTAGTTATTTTGTCCCCCATGCCAGGGAGTTCCCCCTTGTCTCAGCCTTTCAACCTCTTCTGGGCAGGGAACATGGGACAACAAGTTCCTTTCCACAACTACTTCAAGCTGACATTGGGGTGTTGTTATCAGGGCCCAAGCAGGTTGAAAGGCTAGCCAAAGGTAGGGAGGAGATTCAGGCAACGGGACACTCATCAGACTCTGTTGAAGGGGCAGGGAGCATTCATACCAGCTAGACTAGTCCACATCAGCTTTCAGGAAGTCCAGGGCTCTCCGTCATTCAAAGCCAGTTATAGTCAGCAACTGATGCTTAGATGCATCTGCCAGACAAGTGGAACCCTATTGAGATAAGTTTAAACTAGAAACAGGAGTTAAAATTTATGTATTTAAAGAAAAAATCCATATTGTAGAAAAAAGCAGATAACAGGTATCTATAAACAGAAGCAATGGACTCATACCGTTGAGTCCTTGGAATTTTGGTTAGAAGCAGTATATTTTTCTATTGTCCAGACACCCATGTATGGTTTGGACAGGGATGCCTTTGGCCCAATGAGAAACATTCTTTTAGTTCATATTTAAATGGCAACTAGAATAAATCTAAAATCTTGACTTTGTAACCCAAACAGTAAGTAGCCATTGCTCTATCAGCTTATTAGAACTATACCAGAGAGGGAGGAAAAAACAGAAACATTTTTTATATCTTAACATGTATTTACATCTTAAGTCATTTTTAGACCATCAAAGAAAGCTTATGAATTTTTATATCTTCAAACCTTAAAACATTTTTTTAAGAGACTCAGTAGCTTTGAGCTAACAAGCTGGCTATAGCTTTGTGGAAGGATCTGGATAATGTTCGCTGCTAAACTGACATTATAACTGCCCTAGCCATCAATACGATCAGAGATCCCAGAAGGATAAAGTATATCTGAGTACAGACCAAGTAGTTTCCAAATCTATTAAAAATGATAGGGACCACAGTTTCATATACAGTTAGTCACACCCATAGCATTGGAGGCAGATGTATATAAAACAGCAGCCTTACAGTCTTAGCCAGGCCCAGAAGGTGGATTTTTTTCTTTTCCTGTGGAAGAGGGACATGGAAAAGACTGACCTTATTTTGTCTAGGCAAAAGTGGTGCAATCAATTCTCCAGTGTCCTGCTGTTTGTCCACAGACTGGACCAGGTCCTGACAGCAGGTGTTGCATTGGGGCATCTCGCCCATTGGTCAGCGTCGTCATAATCCAGGTGGAGATTTTATGGTGTCCCATAATCTTCTTTGGAGACCTTGGGTTACTGCTAGGATCTCGGAGTTTCTGTCTAATATAATAAGTGATGTGGGAGTGTCATATATCAATCTGTTGATTTCATTGGTTAAGTAATAAACAAACTGCTTGGGCTCATAGCTTAGAACATAGGTGGGTGGAGTAAACAGAGCAGAATGCTGGGTGGAAGAGGAAGTGAGGTCAGACTCCACAGCTCTGCTCTCGGGAGCAGATGCCTCAGAGAGACGCCATGCTCCCCGCTCCTGGGAAGATACACTCCCGGTAAGACCGGTGCTCACTAAGACCGGTGCTCACAGATTATTAGAGATGGGTTGATCGGGATATCAGAATTAGCCAGTAAGGGCTAGAGCTAAAGGGCCAAGCGGTGATTAAATGAACACAGTGTCCGTGTAATTATTTCGGGTAGAGCTAGCCATGTGGGCGGCCGGGTGCCGGGACGCAGCCCGCCGCTCCTATTACTACAAATAAGCTCTATAATCATTATTTTAAATGTCATATTTTTCATATCTGAAGTATGGGGGCTGCTTAGGTATATCTGATTAGACAAACTTTGTCTCCAGTTACTTGTTTTAAGTTTGACTTTGAAAACATATAAAGGGAGCTAAATAAGGGCTTATTCCTGTAATTAATTATATCAGCACTTTAAAGATGACTAACTTGCATTTCCCAACAGTCTACAATAGTTAGCTGCTTTCACAAGACTAGAACGACACACTCTGTAATGATTTTGAATTGAAGCTAATAAAGAAACTGAATTAGTTATTCTGAGCATAAAAACAGAACAAGCTTGTATCTAGCTGTTAATCCCTGCTAAGGCAAGGAAACAGTCCCAGGGTGAAATAGGAAAAAGAGGGAGTCTAAGAGCTAGCACTGTGGACCTGAGACAGCCAACTCCACAGGAGCAGCTACAGGGGAGCAACTGCTGAGCAAGTGAGCCAGAGACTACTGCGGGTCCGGGCATGAATCTGGGACCTCTGAGGAAGTAGGCCTGAGCCAGGTCCTCTGTGGGTCCAGGTGCACCCAAGTCTGGGACCTCTGAGGGAGTAGATCGGAGTCAGAGACCTTTGCAGGACCAACCCCAAGCCAGGGACTTCACAGGAGCAGATCCAGACATTTACAGAAACAGGTCTGAGCCGGAAACCTAGACCAGAGCAGGCCTGAGGCAGCAAACTCCAAAGGAACGGAGCAAACCCCAGGAGCACTGAGCAACCTCCAGGAATGCTGAGGACCAACGGGGTAACTAGAACCATGGCACTGACTGTACCATGAGGAACAACCATCTGTGCCTTGAATCCACTGGCACGTAGAAGATTAATCACTACAGTCACAGACAGCCCCAACCACACCAATCAGAGGAAAAGATGAGGAGACAAGGTAAGAACACATGCAATACCACAAAGAACAACATGACATCAGTAAAATCTAGAGACCCTACAACAGCAAGACTTGAACAACCAAATATAGATGAAACTGAAGAAGAAAATGACCTAAAAAATAACTTCAGGAGAATGTTTGAGACTCTTAAAGAGGAAATGAGAAATTCCCTCAAAGAAATGGAGGAAAAGACAAACAAAAAATTTGAAGACATCAGTAAATCCTTTAAAGAAAACCAAGAAAAAACAATCAAACATATGAAAGAAACTATCCAAGACTTGAAAACTGAAGTAGAGACAATAAAGAAAACACAAGCTGAGGGAATTATAGAAACAGAAACCACGAGAAAACAATCAGGAACCACAAATGCAAATATAAACAGCAGAATATAATAGATGGAAGAGAGAATCTCAAGCTCTGAAGATACAGTAGAGGAAATAGACTCATCAGTCAAAAAAAAAAAACCCAATTAATATAACAAAAGCTTAACACAAAATATCCAGGAAATACGGGACAACATGAAAAGATCAAACCTAAGAATAGAAGAAGTTCAACTTAAAAGCACAGAAAATATATTTAACAAAATCATAGAAGAAAACTTTCCCAACCTAAAGAAAGATATGCCTATAAAGATACGAGAAGCATACAGAATACTGCCTTGGCAGGTGTGTACCAAGTTGCCCTGGGAAAGCTGCCCTGGGCCCTACATTTCCCCCCTTCACAAGTAGCAGTGACAAAACCCAATCACGGGGCTCAAGAGGGTGATACTGGGAACTCAATACCATCAGTCAAACAGTATTGACCTGTTCTCAAACAAAATCCATTAGTCTGTTGATAAGGCAGGGGCCAAGAGCTGAAAGTAAGGTGGTTAACCAAGAAGACCAGTTGAACAAGTTTCATACCATCCAGCTTCCGCATGAATGTTCTGTTCTCTATCATTAATCTGTTTCCTTAACAAGGCCATTGGATCTCTAATTACCCCAGAGTGATTGACATAGAAACAACATTTTTTTCCCCAGAAGAGAAGGTCCAAACTTCTTAGTATCAATACAAAAATTTATGACTTGGTTTATCCAAATAGCTTAAACCCAACAAAGTTAGCAAAGACAAGGAGGCTAAACATACATTTTTAAGCCTGAATAGATCTTGAACAAGAAGATATATTTTAAAACCCATTAGTTAATATTTTAATGCTCTTACCTTTTAATATAGTTTTCCATGTTATAGTGATTCCCCATTACAAAATTTTTCCCGTTGTTATTTTACAACTGCAGTTTTGCCTATTTTGTGAAACTCAATTCAAATACCTGACAGGCAGGTAGTTCTAGACTACCCCTGTACAACAACCTCCAAAAGATTGATTTATAGGCTTGGCTGCTGTTCCAAACCTTCTATCAAACTGCTTAGGTCATTGTCTTCTGCATCACAAGAAATGAACATTTCCATTTCTGGTTAGTTTTTGGTGCTTATGGCTCTGACCCTAATTTTTAGCCTTTTATTTTAAGTTCAAGTATTAACAATATAAAACATTTTATAAGCATAGATGTCCCACAGGCTTATAAATTTATTTAAATATTTTTTAAAAATTAAAATCTCTTAAATGTGCAATATCAAAAATAAAGTACTTCTTCGGTCCCACCTCTACAGTACATACATAGTCTATCTTTTAGATCTGAGCCTGCTCCATTTCACTGTAGCTGGTACTGCTGATGACTATCACCTGGCACTGGCATTTCTAAAACTTTTAAGATCCAGTATTGCAATTGCACATTCTTTGGGACTCTAGTCCTGCCATACATTTGTAATCCTCAACTGTTTCCTATGATCCTTTTATGTCTTTATAACCACTGGGTAACTCTTAAATTAACAAAGTCTAGCTGGCAGAGCTTCGTACAATTTTGAGTATAAAAACATTAAGGTGCAGCTTTAATACTTTAAATCACACACACACACACACACACACACACACACACACACACAGAGAGAGAGAGAGAGAGAGAGAGAGAGAGAGAGAGAGAGAGAGAGAGAGAGAGATTTAAATCTTGTTTTAGAACAGGACATGAGTCATCATGCACAAATCTATCCCTGTCCAAACTACCTTGGAGATTTGTTAGACCCACTCCAAGGTCACCTTTAATCAAGATGGCGGTGAAATCATGTGGCATCCTTTTTTTTAACTCTAGAAAAATTACAATCCAAAATTTAAAATGGAATCATGCCTTATGGTTTCTTTAAAATTACCCATGCAAAGATTTTAAGTTATCAATTTTCAGTGTTACTAATTAACTTTTAACTAGTTTTATTTTAATTTTGACAGATTTTTGACTGTATTTGACAAAATAAACTTATAAATCTGAAGCTATAGAATGTTCACTTAAACAAGACAGTTTAACATTATCTATACCTAAAAATCATCTGAATTTCTGCTAACCCAAATTCAGTAACCAGAGCCCAGTGATAAATTCTGAAGTCAGGCATGTAAATGTGGCCACACAGTGATGGGTGGCAGAGACAACAAAAATAGCCAAACCATTTGTCTCAGCTCCATGCTTACAAGAAAACCTACATAGATAATCTTTTCAACAAAACAAGCATATTCAGTATTTGCATGTATGAGAAACCACAGCAAACACAGTTCACATCCCCTCTGACCTTCTATAACTTTTATATACCTTCAATCCATTTCTCCTATAACTTTTATATACCTTCAATCCATTTTTCTTTTTTTTTTTAATTTTCTTTTTTTTTT
>NW_004949095.1:602210-610847 GCF_000317375.1 Microtus ochrogaster
GGGAGGGGTGCTGGGGGGCTGGGTCGTGCAAAAGAAAGACAGCCCTGCAGAAAGAGCTGGGGGAGGGGGGTTTGTGCTCTCTTCCGGGACACTCTACCCCTGGGTAGCACACACTCACCCGTCCAGATGGGATTCCTCAGCAACTCCAATCCATTTTTCTTATCTTCATTCTTTCAGTCTCCTGCTTTCTCCCTCACCTTCCAGACAATATACCAAAGTCTCTTTCACTTTTCAGACAACATAAAAAACTCTTACCAAAGTCTTTCTGTGGATTCCCTCAGCGGTATATAATATATTGCATGTCTACAATATTTTAAACAAGAACAGAAACATGCATATACTATAACAAAAATAACTTTAAATTTACATACATAAAATCATATACCAGCCTGAAACATTTGAGACTAACTGTAGTTTTTTCTATACCCTAACCAATAATAATTTATAGCCAGCCCCTCTAAATGATGACAGATATTTATAACACATTGTATCTGAATGACCGAAGCAGCTCTGGTGGAGGGAAGTCTGGCTATAATGTCACAACACCACCACTTAACACTTACAGCCAGAGTCCTTGACCTGCAGAGCGTGTTGAGGCATGCAGCCCCCAGGGCAGGCTGTGGGGACTCATCCACCAGCACGGGATGGGGCAGGGTGGTATGCAGCATGGGGGGGGAAAGATTATAAACCTCTCCAGCCATAGTAATTAACTCCAGATTCTTTGTTTAGTGTTTAAAAATCCTATTGGGGCACATCTGCCCCCATAACTGTGGCTGGCAGCCTTGCTACATTGTAACAACAAGGCTGAATAGCTCAGCCACCCAAGTATACAAGAGTGCTGTCCCACAGACTCTTGCTTGTACAGCAAACAAGCCTGTGTTGTCCCTGCACTATAGGCCAAGGCTGACTCCTTTCCATGAAATGTTTAAGGTGGTGGGTAGAGGTTATTTGTCTTATCCCTTTTAGGAATATATACCCCTATGCCCTATCTTTAAAGTCTTGTAAGTGATCCCAATATCAAAGTCAAAGAAGTCATGATTTGAGTCTGTCCCATATCGTCAGCATCAGTCTAAGTCAGGACAAAAACACAATACACAGACACACAGGACAATGAACAGATAAATCCTCTTGGCACCAAACCAAAGACGACAGCCTCAAGCTGTTTTGTGGGTGCAACCTACCAGTCTATCTACAGAACTGAGACATCAGGAACATCCCTCATGTCTCTCTACAGAACTGAGAGGGATCCACTCTCATACTGAAGGGCCCTGAGGATGTCTCCCTAGGCACCCTGCCTATGATCTTTTCACATGTCCGCCTAGATCATCTACAGGCTCTTATAGTTCCTAGGACACTTACAGAAAGACATGAGACACAGACATAAAACACAAAACAAAACACAAAAAACTTACCAGCTGGTTGAAGGCTCTACAGGTGGTAGTCCTGGTGGACTTGGGGGATCCCGGACAAGCCCCCAAATGTTATGACCAGATTCATAAAGTCCCCCCAAAACCAACAAGGAGATGCACCCCCTAAGTAAAAGCAAAGGGCCTTTATTTTATACAAGTTTGCAAACTTGGGTTTCTCTGTGTATCCAACTCATTGAAAAAATCAGAGAGCCCCGAGTTCAGTTAGAGTTTGGTTTTTTATAGTAGTAAAGGTAGGGGTGCAGGATTTATATGGTTTCAAGATCCGTGATTGGCTGACATTTGTCTAGGGGTGTCCTGGTGAGTGTGTGATCCTATGGTGGAAGGTGATCCTATCTACAGTGGCTGGAATGTTAGGCATTTCCTTTGGATGGTCTGTTCTTGAGTGGTGCTCAATTAATCTCAATTTATAATCCTTCCTGCAACCATGTATTGCTTCAGGGTAAACTACTGAGACTCAGGCCTACTTAAATTTATTGATGGTTGAGTCCTACACTGGCAGGTGATAATGGTTAAAAGAACTTCCTTTGAGTGGTCTGTTTCTCATGGCTGGCTCCTACACCAACAAACCACAGAACTAAAACCTTCAGAATTAAGAGCCAAAATAAGCCCCTCTTTTATTATTGTGCTGATGACCTAATCCAACACACTCTAGCTATACTAGTTAGTGCTAGGATGTAGGAGAGCTGTGAAGTTAATGGAAAATTTGTTCCCTTTCTACTATCTCCCTGTGTCTTTGATTCCCATCCCCAGGCCTCTAGGGTTTGTTTACTAGCACCTTTGTCTCACCTATTTTAGATGCTCCAATAAAGTGTGATATACTAGAGGCTAATCTGTCTCAGTCAGTGGAAGTCTGAGTGTAACTAAACACTACTTAAACCCTGGGCAAAAAAGAGGAGACTTGGGTAGCAAAAAAGGCTCAGCACGTTAAAAAAAAACTCTTGCCACAAAGCCTGAAGTCCCGAGTCTGATCTCTAGAACCTACATGGTAGAGGGAGAGAACCAACTCCTTCAAATCGTCCCCTGACTACTGCAAGTACACATGATGTGGTATTGACCCACTCTCGTGATACACACATGAAATAAATACGTCTCAATTGAAAATCTCTGGAAGAGAGAATTTGTGAGGTCTAATTTGGAATGGTCATGAATCTCTAGTTATCTATAGTGAGGGAAAGATACATAGAAGGTGACAGAATTTCCAAACTTATCTAAAATTAGAATAATATTCACCCCAGAACAATATTTAAAGCTCCTGGCCTCTTTTTCTTTTTTCTCAAAAATAAAACAAAAAAACAACTAAAACAAACAGAAACAGAAAACAAAAAACAAATAACAAAACAAAAACCAGCCCTGGCTTTCCAGGATTTGTTCTATTGACCAGGCTGATCTCTGCCTCCCAAGTGCTGGAATTAAAAGCATGTGTCACTACCACCCAACAAGCTCTTCACCTCTTAGAAACTGCAGGTGGCATTCATTTATGTACTTCACATCAGAACATGTCAAGATATCAGTTTGGGATACTCTGGTCTAATTTACTACTTAAAAGAATAACCCAAAGAGGTATAATAACTTGCTTAAACTGTCAAAATAACAGCTGAGTGAAGAGCATGATTTGTACCCAAGAAAGGTGCTATTGTAGATTCAACCTAATTCAATACCAAGGAAAATACCATGGCCACCTTAACAAAAAGTAAGTCTGAAATCAAAACATTGGCAGCGTACTCATGGCCACACAACTCTGGGCTCTGCTTTCATCATCAGTGTTTTAAAGGCCATCTGGATAACCTGGAGTGATCTCATCTTGAAATCTCCCATTTAGTTATTTTTGCAAAGATTCTTTATCCAAACAAGACTACATTCCCAAGTTATGGGGAGAGAGCAGTGCCATATTTGTGGGGGTTGGGCATTATTAAAACCACCATAATATAAGGCACTAAAAAAAGTCACTAAATGGTTCTCTTGGGCCGTGTATAACCTTAGTATATGATTCTATTCTTTTTTGTAGTTCTTGAATCTGGTTCCAAGCATTCAAGGCTGCTGTACAGCATAGAGACAAGATGTATTCATTGTATATAGCTTGACTGTCTGAATCAGCATAGAGGCCCACACCAAGAATTTGATCTTGGAAGGCCTCAAACCCTCTGACTCTACCTTGATGTCCAAGGGCCTTAGCTTCTTCTCTCCAATAACTCTTCCACTGTAGCTGTGATACATGGTCTAATACAGCTGAGACTAATTGAAGCTAATCATGTAGAGTAACCTTATTTCTTGAAGCCCATGTCTTTACCAACTGCCTCACATATGGTGAATGCAAGCCATAAGATACTACTGCTTCCTTAATATCTCTCATACACATAGGATCCTATTTACATTCTGTATATCCTTCTGGGTATTTACTACTTGCTAGCTTTTCAGAAATAGTAAAAGGATAAGTAGCTAAAACTCTTGGCAAGTCATTGAGAGGTACTGGCAATGTTGTCTTTACTATTGTCTTTTGTCTGTACCTCATCTCCTTGCTTATCCATTCTGACAAGTTCTTCAATGGTTTCAAATTTATGTATCACTGTCTTTTGGAGAGTCTGAATTTCTTGACCTGTGAACATTTCTAACAAGTTAATCAAATCAATTAATTTCTGGTTCTCATCATGTACATATGATTCCAAGTCTTTAAGGTTTTCCATTCTTCAAGGCAGGATTGCCATTCCAGACTGAGGTAGATGTAAGAACCAGTGGCTGTTTTGCTTTTCTGACCTTCAGGTTGAACCCCAATTTTCTGGGTTTTTATTAATCGTGGTACACACACACTTATATAATACATATATAATACTTATATAATACATATCTATGCACTCACACTTACATAATATATACATACATGCAAATACACACAGAGAGATCTTTTATTAAGAAAAGTTAAAATGACTGCTTTCTGACTTAGGCAGAAAAACAGCAGCAAATGACCTTGCAGGTGTAATTTATTTTATTTATTTTACATCTTGACAGTAGGTAGCTTCCCCTTTATCCTCTCCTTCCATCTCTGCCCCAACTTCCCGTCATCCACTCCTCATCTGTTTCTGTCCAGAAAGGGCAGGCCTCCTATGGGCATCAGCAAATCATGAATTATCAAGTTGTTATAAATCTAAGTACCTCCCCCTGTAATGAGGCTGGACAAGGTAATCTGGTATAAGGAATAGGTTCCCAAGAGCCAGCCAAAGCTTTAGGGACAGCCCTTCTCCCATTTTAGAAGTCCCACAAATGGACTCGAGATATAATTTAAGAGGTCATCTCCTGTAGAGTTAATCACTTGAAGGAAGTCCCTAAGGTTTCTGTCTCACACAGACCTAAAAGCAATGGAGCCAGAGACCACTGACTGAAACCTCCACAAACTGAGCCAAAACAACAACAATAAACAATAACAACAACAAATCCATAATCAACTTCATATCATTAAATTGCTTCTCTTGGGTACTTGCCTCCACAATAAAATGTCTAAATAATGCAAGGATTAGACTTAACTATGTTCAAGAAAAAAGGCTCAGACATTGAAATTACAAAGGACAAATTTCTTCCCAGTATGAGGATGGACTTTCTGATAATTAGAATAGTTATAAATGATGAGTATTAAGAATAGCAAAACATTCATCATTAGAGAAGGCTTACCCTAATACCAATAATCCTGGAAATGCAATTGGTCTTGCATTGGTTTGGAGTCTAAAGGATTTTAGGGTGGAAAAGCTTAAATTTTTATGGCCTTTGGGGTGAGACAAGGCTGCAGAATAGGCCATTCAAACTTGTAAATATAGATACCTATCATTTCTCTTATGTAGTTTCTAAATCAAAGGTGCCCAACAGACTGAGTCTTATATAATCTAAAATTTAATTAATTCCATTTGAAAAGTAAAAAGAAACAGGTAAAACTTAATGATAATAGTTTATTCAACCCAATCAATCTAAAGTAATCATTTAAATATTTAATCAGTATTAAAAATCATGATTTTACTCTTTTTTAAAACTTACACCTTCATTTATTCATTTTGTGTGGTGTGAGTATGTGTATGGGTGCACACTGCCATGCATGACTGTGGAGGGCAGAGGACGGTTTTTGGGAGCTAGTTCTCTTCTACCATATGGGTTCTGGGAATTGAACTTAGAGCACTGGGCTTGGAGGCAGGTGGCTTTGCCTGTTGAGCCATATCAATGACCTTATTTTACACTTTAAGAAGCCTTTAAAACCTAGTCTCTTGCTCTCTCTCCTCCAGCCCGGCAAGATGCCCAAGGGAAAGAAGGCCAAGGGGAAGAAGGTGGCCCCGGCCGAATCCTTTGTTTGAGTAGAGGCCTAAGAACTTCGGCACTGGGCAGGACATCCAGCCCAAGAGAGATCTCACGCGCTTCGTCAAATGGCCCCTCTACATTAGGCTGCAGCGGCAGAGGGCTATCCTCTATAAGCGACTCAAAGTTCCTCCTGCCATTAACCAGTTCACCCAAGCACTGGACCAGCAAACAGCTACCCAGTTGCTTAAACTTGCCCACAAGTACAGGCCAGAGACTACTCAAGAAAAGAAGCAGAGGCTGCTGGCCCGTGCCGAGAAGAAAGCTGCCGGCAAAGGGGATGTCCCGACTAAGAGACCACCTGTCCTTCGAGCGGGCGTCAATACAGTCACCACTTTGGTAGAGAACAAGAAGGCTCAGCTGGTGGTGATTGCCCACGACGAAGACCCCATTGAGCTGGTGGTCTTCCTGCCTGCTCTGTGTTGCAAGATGGGGGTCCCCTACTGCGTCATCAAGGGAAAGGCCAGGCTGGGGCGGCTGGTCCATAGGAAGACGTGCACCACTGTAGCCTTCACACAGGTTAACTCGGAAGACAAGGGTGCTCTGGCCAAGCTGGTGGAAGCTATTAGGACCAATTACAACGACATATATGATGAGATCCGCCTCCACTGGGGAGGCAACATCCTGGGTCCTAAATCTGTGGCTCGAATTGCCAAGCTGGAAAAGGCAAAGGCCAAAGAACTCGCCACTAAACTGGGCTAAATGTACTGTTGAGTTTTCTGTACATAAATATAATTATAAAACTTCAACAAAAAAAAAACCTAGTCTCTTGGAAGAAAATTCAAAAGTATATTTGCACTTACAAATTAACTTATTTCAAAAGGTCAATGGCCACATGAGGTTAGTGGCCCTGTGCTGTGTGCATAGTTCTAGCATGTACCATGAATGAAACCATTAATCCGCTTTGTAGAAGTGGAGGAAAAACCCTTCATAAATTCATATAAATAGTTTCCAAACTCCAGGTTCCCTGGCATTCTAGGGGAATGGATATGATGGAGAAAGACTTCTATTTAACATTTAAACATCCTTATTTCCTTGGTTGACAGCACTAATAATTTCTATCCATTCCCACAAAACCTATTATTAAATATATCAACCAATTTTGCAAACTACTAAGCTTTCTTATCAACTTCTAACAGATGCCCCCTCTCCAAAGGCGGAACAGTAAATAACCGTCCTGCAGGCTGTTTATGCTAATCACCATTCTAGGAGCCCTTGCAATTATGGATACAGTTGGTACTGTTTACTAACCGCCTCTCCCATCTCCTCACTGCACTTCTAGTAACACATTACCTCTGCACATCTCATGCAGAGAGAAAAGAAAAGGAAAGTCATGATGATAAAAATGACTCCTTTTGCAACTTCATGTTTTCCCAGTAAAAATAATGAGTGTTATATATACTAATACTTCTCCAGGAACCCATTATTTTTCTGCAGTGTTAGGAGTTTCAATTAACAAACTATATATAGTTAATATTTTAATTGGATTGTTTTTCATAATCCATTTTTTTAAAAAAAAACTATGAATGTATCAAAAATTCCTACTTGCACCTTACTAAGTAAGCGTGACTGAAGGACACCAAACAAGGACTTGGCATGGACTGTCACGTGACTCCCAGTGACTATTGTTCTCCTTTCAAATTATAGAATCCCTTGAGTTTAAGATTGGGCATGTATGCTCACTGAGAATCAAATCCCAAGCCTTGTAACTAGGTGTAACCAATTCATAACTCTATTTGAAAAGGCCGTGAAGAAAGACACATGTTCAACTTCCTGCTCATATTCCTTTCAAAGGAAGCTGTTTGCTTTCCTCCCTTTCCCTCTCTACCTTCATGCCACCTGGGTGTTTTAGGGAGGTGAAGCTTCAATCTTTATAGGCTTCGGGATTAGACAAAGTGCTTGTAAATATGGTCATCTATCATTTATCTTATGTAACTTCTAAATCAGCACTGTCCAACAGAAATGAGTCTATTATAACTTAAAATTTAATTTAATTCACATGAAAAGTAAAAAGAAACAGCTAAAACGCTAAGTCTTTTTGTGGCAGTTAATATTAACTGTCTTTGGGCACACTTGTGAGGATTGTCTAGATTAAGGTTAGTCTCTGAGAATGTTTACAGGCCTTTTGGGTCCAGCTTCAAGGTCCTCTTCAGAGTTCAGATTGGCTTCTACAGCAAGCAAAAGAAAGTTTTTTCTTAGGGTATCTGAGGGCAAACAAAGTCTGTCACTCATGTGCTATTTCAAACATGACTTTTATTGTTGTTTCTGTTCTATTTCTCCTGTTCCAATTCTAATTCCTCCTACCTTCCTTTCCCCTAGCCTAAAAACTCTCTCCCTACAGGAGGCTTGAAGCCAAGAAAAGGTTACAAGAATTACCTCTCAAGGAACCAAGCCATTTACCATGGTAACACAAGGGTTTCAAGGTTTCAGGAGTAAAGCTGTGACCAGATGGAGCAGGGGCAGGGGTACACAGTGCCCAGTGACAACTTTTAGACACAGGTCATTTTCAGCAGAATTGGCAAATGAAGAATTGGCATGCTTTTCTTAGGGTGCTATGTGTAGTAATCTTGGTTGGACACTTGTGACTCTGACCTTGTGCATAGCTGTAAGGTTTTAAACTTATGATCTATTCACAAAGAGCCTGCAGTCTAGTTAGAACTTACTCTGAGGTGAAAGTGAGCTCATTGGGTGCAATTAGTCTGAGCAAAAGAGCAAAGCAGGCTTTTATGTGTCTACAGTCCATACATCTAGTTATGAAGCATGTCCCAGCATATATTCTGTACATCAAAATTATACAGATGAATGAAAAGTCATCTTCCTGACCATCCAGATATATGTGCCCAGAAGTTTGAGATGTAATAAAAAGATTATATATATA